>NC_057715.1:121265466-121377934 GCF_004010195.1 Chiloscyllium plagiosum | reverse complement strand
GGAACCCTCCAATCACAAGGGATGAACTCAGATTTCTCCAGTTTCCTCATTTCCCCTCCCCCCACCCTGTCTCAGTCAAATCTCTCGAACTCAGCACCGCCTTCCTAACCTGCAATCTTCTTCCTGACCTCTCCGTCCCCACCCCCACTCCGGTCTATCACCCTCACCTTGACCTCCTTCCACCTATCGCATTCCCAACGCCCCTCCCCCAAGTTCCTCCTCTCTACCTTTTATCTTGGCCTGCTGGACACACTTTCCTCATTCCTGAAGAAGGGTTCATGCCCGAAATGTCGATTCTCCTGCTCCTTGGATGCTGCCTGACCTGCTGCGCTTTTCCAGCAACACATTATCAGCTCTGATCTACAGCATCTGCAGTCCTCACTTTCTCCTCCCAGTGAGTATAAAATCCCACCTTCTGTCTCCATATCATGCCCTTTTGGTGCTTCTCCAATGTCGATAGTGAACATCACAATCTTGGGGGTCATAGTGGACATTCTGTTGCTGAAACAGAATTTATATGTTCCATCCATATGCGCAGCAAAAGTGTATTTCCCACTGGATTCCCGGTCTCCCTTATAAATATTTTTACCATCTGGTCCTGTAATCTGTGGGAAACAAAATTACTTATCAGTGAACGTGATACAGGTTCTGTCAAGTATAAACTGAATGGACACAAGAGGAAACTAGATTTTTTTTAAATCTTCCACAAAAGATCAGAATGTACATTAAAAATTGATAATAAAAGATGTACAAATTTCACACAAGCAATGATGCAAAATATCCCCATTCCAACCTGCTGTCTAAAGAGTGATGGAAATGACCAAATCACAGTATGAGGTTTAGCTATCAGTTAATTTTGCCAAAGGTGGACTCCAGCTGCATGAGCCACCTGATACCTTGGCTGAAATTAGCACAGACCAGTACCAAAGCTGAGACCTCTCATGAGCCATGTGGATGATAACCTCATTCCGTACCACAAGGCTAGCGAGTGTTCTAGAATGTGTCAAGCACAAGGAAGAGGTTAAAAGTACAACTACCAATCATAAAACATATTCAGGGTGGCAAACATATACTGCATTGTAAAAATGATCTAAAAATCACTGCAATGCAAAAAGAGGTATATGCACATTTCTGAGAAAACCAACAATCTGATTCATAAAGAAATCCCTAACTTTACAAGAGTCACTGAGAGATCAATATTCTTTTTCTGTGAAGAGCCACATGCAATCAGCCAAAGGATAATGAACCTCCAAATGCATTCAGAGATAGACATGAGAATTTAACTCACAAAAGCAAGAGCTTAGAAGCTGGGAACACCGAAATCTCCTGTCATTTGTGCGATCAACCAGTTTGGAAATTGGTTTCACAGCATCATCTGTCATTGACAAGAATGGTTTCCAACCTGTAGTGACAATTCTAACTTTTCAGGCTTTGTGAGTAAGCCAAGTTGGTTGTCTAAGTACTGGTACACCCTAGTCTTAGTCTTGGGCATCCACCTGTTGGGGATTTATTTGCAAGAACAGCGTTATTCCCAAAGGTGTCATCTTGGAGCTACTCAACTCCACAATTAACCCCAAGTTAGCTTAAAAAAAAGTTACTGGTTTTGTTACATAGATGAGAGTTTTTTAAAAAAGTCTTCAAGCTGCACGCACTGCTAACTTCTTACATTAAAAGTCCTATTTCCATATTTATAACGAAAGCTGCTCACGTAATTGTCATGTGAATCCCATTCCCTTTTAACAATGGTACTGCATTGTCACTACTGTCAGGATGGTAGAATTACAGTCCAACAACCCAAAGACAGATTATGGAATTTACAATGTAACCAGAGAAGAGCAAGAAGGATTTTTGTTTACATTTTAGGTATTGATTTGTTATCATCTGGAATGTACTGTCTGGAACCAGGTAGAAAACTAACTTTTGAAAATTGGGTATATATTTGGAAAGTAAAATAATAGGGAAAAAGTAAGGGAGTGGGACAATTGGTTGCACAGACTCATGGATTTTACTCTATACTTTGCAAACTGGAATTCTATCTAAATAATGTAGCATTGGCCAGGATGCATATATCCTGCATTGCTGTGCATTAACCAGGGAAATTTCCTGGTGATTACAAAGCCCCTTTTTGGTTGTATTAAATTTTCAGAGATCACCATAAACACCTTAAAACCTCTGTCGTTCCAGTATGTTGGATTTACATGGTTTAGAAAGGCGTTTGCCCGAAACGTCAATTTTCCGGCTCCTCTGATGCTGCCTGAACTGCTGTGCTTTTCCAGCACCACTCTAATCTAGACCCCCAAACGTCAACCTTGAAGGAACAAAATTAATGAGAAACCGCACAGGACTGCTTCCAGGCAGACAAGACAGTGAATGTCCACCCTATGTTGAAAAGCTGAAAGTGATGCAGTTTTTGAGAGAAGTGACAACATCAGAACACCATTTCTCAGACCCAATAATCATAAATTATTTAAATATTTTGCACCAATTAAAATCTCCATACACCAATGAAGTACCATAAAGCTGTTGTTTTGGAGACCACAAGCACACAGTCTGATAACAGCAGCTGCAACTACAGTTTGTTCACTGTTAAGGGGAGGAAATGGATAGTTAAGACTCCAGAGTCCTTTTCACAAATTGAAAAAAACCTCAGCAGCATTTAGGTTCTACCATAAGTGCTTTAAAAACATGAAAACAATTTCAATTGAACAGTTTACATTAAAATACAAAACTTTGAGTTTGAAATATCAAGAATTCATTGCATAATTTTACTATTTATAGGGCTAGCATTAAAGTGTAACTGTATAAATACAAACTAGAAACATTTTTAATTTGAATATTAGGGCATGAACTGTCCCATCATAAATAACTGCAAACAGAATTCTGAAATGCTACAAAAGGTGAGGTGGAGAACATGCCACCCCTAAGCCAATTATTTTTTGAGAGATGAAATGGAGAGCAAAGGACACTGAACAGTGCTTTGATAGCATTAGCACAGGGATGACTGGACGAATAGTTTCTACTCTACCCCAAATTTTGAGCTCGTCTGGTGGGCGGCACGGTGGCACAGTGGTTAGCACTGCTGCCTCACAGCACCAGAGACCCGGGTTCAATTCCCGCCTCAGGAGTTTGCACGTTTTCCCCGTGTCTGTGTGGGTTTCCTCCGGGTGCTCCGGTTTCCTCCCACAGTCCAAAGATGTGCAGGGTCAGGTAAATTGGCCATACTAAATTGCCCATAGTGTTAGGTAAGGGGTAAATGTAGGGGTATGGGTGGGTTTCGCTTCGGCGGGTCGGTGTGGGCTTGTTGGGCCGAAGGGCCTGTTTCCACACTGTAATCTAATCTAATCTAATCTAATCTAGTCTCTTTTCTGATGGATTGATATTTATTGTCCTGCTGCTCATTTCTATCCCTGTAGCCTTACAAGTATTAGAGCTTAAAAATGTGTTGCTGGAAAAGCGCAGCAGGTCAGGCAGCATCAAAGAAGGAGAATCAACGTTTCGGGCATAAGCCCTTCTTCAGGAATCCGTCAATTCTCCGTCTCCTTTGATGCTGCCTGACCTGCTGCGCTTTTCCAGCAACACATTTATTTGCTCTGATCCCCAGCATCTGCAGTCCTCACTTTCTCCTAGCCTTACAAGTATTGTAAATAATCAAACTTGTGACACTGTTCACAATGTGGTAGTTAGGACTGGGTAAAGTTCTCAACAAAGTACCTTCACATTAACTTACAGGACAATTTTTTTTGTGAATGACCTCAGTTAAACACGTGGTCAAATTTACAAAGCATGAAAACCACTTTGCCTGGAATCTACTCACACTTGAATTAGCAGAACTCCACAAAATAGCCATTTTTTATCCAATTCAGCCAAAAAATGGCAACTGGATGGCAATCTAAAATTGGATAATATGCTAATTCATCCGTGATTTCAAACTATTACCAACCATAATTCCACGCAAATTTGAGTTTAAAAGGGGGAGGTTATGTTGCAGCTGTACAAGGTGCTGGTGAGGCCACACCTGGAGTATTGCATGCAGTTTTGGTCTCCTTGAGAAAGGATATACTGGCACTGGAGGGGGCGCAGAGGATGTTCAATACATTGACTCCGGAGTTGAGGGGGTTGGCTTATGCAGACAGACTGGGTAGATTGGGATTATATTCATTGCGATTGTGAAGAATGAGAGGAGTTCTGATAGAAACGTAAGAAATTATGAAGGGAATAGATAAGACAAATGTAGAGAGGATGTTTCCACTGGCAGGTGAAACTAGGACAAGAGGTATAGGTGCTGGTGTTGGACTAGAGTGGACCAAGTTAAAATTCGTATAATAGCAGTCTATAGTCCAACAGGCTTATTTGAAAGTGCAAGGTTTTGGAGCGCTGCTCCTTCATCAGGTAGCTATACTTCATCAGCAGCTACCTGAAGGAGCAGCGCTCCAAAAGCTATTACTTCCAAATAAGCCTGTTGGACTATAAACTGGTGTTGGGATTTTTAACTAGGACAAACAGGTATAACTTCAAAATTAGAGGGAGCAGATTTAGGATTGAATTAAGAAGGAACTTCATCACCCAAAGTGTTCCGAATCTTTGGAATTCTCTGCCCAGTGAAGTAGTTGATGCTACTTCAGTAAATGTTTTTAAAGCTAAGATTGTTTTTTTTAAACAATAAAGATTAGTGGAAAAGATTAGCCATTATCTTATTGAATGGCAGAGCAAACTCGAAGGGCTAGATGGATCACTCCTTCTCCTAGTTCTAATGTTATAAAATACTGATTATCTGGCACAATCATGATCATACTCTAAGTGAAGTATAAACAGAATACACAGATTCGACAATAAAAAGAAAAATGTAGGATTGGCCAATAGAATGAAGTCAAACTAACACACCATATGGCATCAAACACTTGATAAAACTTCAGATTATCATAAATTGTTTTTTAAAAGTTTAGATTTCACAGTCAATTAGTGTACATTTAAAGTTATTTCCCATTTTATTTCAAATGGAGACACTAAGCTAAGTATATTGTTGGAAAAAAAGTACAGTACTGGATAATATACCACTTTGAACATAACGTTCAAATACACAAACTCTTCAGCACAATTTCACAGAATACTTTATAGTCTTTAACCTTTCAGTACAAAAAAAACTACCTCACCCATTCTAGCATGCAGACTTTAAGCAAATTATTATTCACTTTACACATTTCATTAATAAACCCATCCTACCTATACACCTATCCTGTCTGTTTTATCATGAAAATGTGCACACACACGAACTTCTGTCATAAAACCATAAGACAGCGTGGAATTAAGGCCATCACACTCACTGTGTCATGTACTATCAAAGAATTCACAATGCTACTTTCCACGTCACATTAACAGTATGGTTGTAGAACAAATGAATGAAGTAATAACACAAAATATATGCTGACTACTTTACAGGCAAACCAATTTATCCAATCACACCATATGTTCCACATACTTTCCTACATAACAAACTGTGAAACATTTCACAAATGCGCTGATTATATGCAGACAATGTATGTTCAATATTTCACAACTTTAGCTACATCAGTTGTACAGATCTCAGATCCACGACTGCGAGGCCTTCTCCTCGGCGACTACCGGACCACTGCAGCGGACTTTATTAAATGATGAATCCGGGTGAGTATATGCCCCTCCAGCGAAGGAAGGGACAGGATCAGGCACCAGCCTCGGGTTCCCAGGCAACTTCCAGACGACAAGCTCTGGGTGGATTGGGCATCTCCGCTGGGCTGAGAGGTGGGTCTGCTCTCCCCTCTCTGACTCTTGGCTCAACCTGAGGCCTAGTCGGCGCCGTGCGCTCTCTTACCTCCACATCGATGTCCAAGAAGCCGCCCTCAGCCACCTCGAAGATCAGCCCCATCTTGGTGCCGGACGTTACCTTCTCGAAGAAGCATTCCTCAGCGTGCGCATCGATGCTGACGAAGTATGCCGAGGCGCCGCACAGGTAGCTAAGGAGGCCGAGCAGCAACGAGCACTCACAGAACGTCAACATCTTGAGGAGCCGCGGCCTGTCCACGCCGAGGCCGCCAAGCCCGCCTCACCTTCTGCCACGTCACATCAACCGCCGGCCTGCACCGCGCCTGCGCGTCAGTATGCCCGGGACAACACAGCGCCTGAGCTGGGGGCTTGCCCCAGGTCGGCACCGCGCCTGCGCACAGCGTTATTTTCACCCCCAGGCTGACACCACGCTTGCGCACCAGGCTATCCCTGGTGCCGACACCGCGCCAATGCGCGGGTTCCCCCCCCCACATTGGCCGGTGCCGCGCTTGCGCGCCGTGATGTTCCCAGGGCCGACGCCGCGTCTGCGCGCCAGCGCATGACTGCTGCGCAACCCCGCCTGCGCACTCCATCGCCATTTCACTGGAGTGCGCATGCGCGCCGCTATCCATTTAAAGCCTTTTGGAGTGAAATGATTTTGTTATGATATCAACGGAGTGTCTGATTGTTCCTGTGGGTAGTTTAGGCGAGTGTTAACAATTTATTTGTATTATGCAAAGGCAGGAGGTTAAGACCAGACATCCTCATCTGAATCAAAAATGAAAGTCATTATTTCCACTTATAGTTCTGTTACCATGTTTGCCTAACCAAGCAAAACCACTTGAAAGTAATTATTGTATGTGACATGATTTTAGGTGTTTCCTAAGTATCGATAAGGTACTACAGAGGTGACCATAAATGTAGGAGTAGAAGTAGGCTATTCGACCATCGAGTTTGATCCTCTTCAATGAGATCATGGTTGATCAGATAATCCTAAACTCCATAGTGCTCCTTTTTCCTGGAACCCTTGATTTCCTTGCTGATTAGAAATCTGTTTTATCTATGTGCAAGTTATTCCTTCACGTTAATATGTTCACATCTTTCAAGAATTGGACTAGGGTGGACAAAGTTAAAAATCACACAACACCAGGTTATAGTCCAATCATCTGATGACGAAGCAGCATTTAGAAAGCTAGTGCCTCCAAATAACCCTGTTGAACAATAGCCTGATGTTGTGCGACTTTTAACTTTGTCCACATGTCTTAAGGCATACTCATGTACATAAACAATAATTCACATTCCTTCTGTGTATAATTGAGGCTTTAACAATGTCACCTCAAAGCAAGAAGTCATTTAAACCTCATGCATTGCCTTTAATGTTGAGTGTTGTAAATATCACTATTGGGTGGGATGACAGCCATCCTGCAAGGTTGCTTCCCAAAATGCTTCACATGACCATAATTGGTAGGACTAGATTGAGTTGGGATATCTGGTCGGCATGGACAGGTTGGACCAAAGGGTCTGTTTCCATGCTGTACATCTCTATGACTATGACTCTACGGACAAAGATACCAGTCATGGGAGATGTTAGACAGGTGATCAAAAATTTTGTCAGAGGGATATCAGTAGTTGTAACATTGTATACTGCACTCTGTTCTGTTGTCCTGATGCACTTGTGTAGTTCAATCTGCTTGTAAAGCATGTAAGACAACACTTTTCACTGTATATCAATACATGGGACAGTATTAAATCAAACCAAATCAAAATCTTGAGCAGCTTAAAAATGGGGAAAAAGAAGCTAAGGTTTGGGGAGTTCCTGAGTTTAGACTTCAGGCACCTGAAGATGTAGCCATTAAAGGAAAGGGATTAAAATCTATACGATAGAAGAGACCAGAATTGGAGGAGCGCAGAGATTTCAGAGGGCTGTGCAACTTGAGGGCATTGCAGAGAGACCAAGGCAGATTTTATGAGCGAGGATGAAAATTTTAAAATAAAGTTGTTGCCAGCCTGGGAACCAATGTAGGTCAGTGGACACAAGGTGTTAGGTGAATAGATACAAGCAACAATTTTAGATGAGTTCTAGTTTATAGAAGGTGTATGATGCACATTAAACAAAACTCAGGCATCATTCTTGAATTAAATAGGGCCTACGCTTCAAAAGTACATAAACTGTGATTGACTTTGGGATATTCTGAAGTCATGAAAATTATGTAACTGCAATGCTTTCTCTCTTGTATGTTAGGAGACAAGGAGGAATTTGTGTTGAGTACAGTTGCTGATTCAGCGAGTCAGACATGGTCTGTGGGAGTAAATTCAGGTAAGCAGCTTTACAATAATTCATGATTCTTTTCATTCTTAATCTTGTGAAAATAAGTATTTGTTTTTTGACTCATAAATTAATAAATGTTCACTTTCTGTTTAGTAACCGTACCATTTACTGCCTCATAGAGTAGTTAAGGTGAATACTTTTGGCACTTCTCAGGGAAAACTGGATGGGGGGCAACAAGAACAGGAGGATAAAATGACGGCAGATTTGTGTAGAACTTAAACAATGATACAGATGAGTTGGGTTCAAGGCCCTATCTGCGTGAAATTTTATGTGAAATTACAATATCCAGTCTTTGGGTTTTGGAACACCCATAATATTGTGAAGGAGAGAGTTCCAAGATTTTCCACAGTGACACTGATGGAATGGTGATTTAGGGGAGACAATGGCCTAATGGTATTATTACTAAGTCTGAGATCCAGCTAATGTTCAAATTCTGCCATGGCAGATGGTGGAATTTAAATTCAACGGAAAGAATCGGGAATTGAGAATGTAAAGGTGAAACTATTGCTGATTGTTGGAGGAAAAACACATCTAGTTAACTAATGCTCTTTACGGAAGGAAATCTGCCACCCTTACATTTATTTTCAGACGCACAGCAATGTGGTTGACTCTCAATTCCCCTCTGAAATGATGCAAGCCCAGCATGCCATTTCAGTTATAACAATTCATTACAAAGAAATGAAGCTATAAGGAACAACTGGCACAAAACTAGGCACCAGAAACAGCCCTGTCAACCCCGCAACATCCTCCTTATTAACATCTGGGGCCTCGTGACAAAACTGAGAGAGCTATCTCACAGACTAGTCAAGCAACAGCCTGATGGAGACTGACTGATGGAATCACACTTATAGACAATGTCTCAGACACCACCATCCCTGGATATGTCCTGTCCCACCGGCTGGACAGACCCAGCAGAAGCGGTTGCACAGTGGTATACAGTCGGGAGGGAGTTGCCCTCGCCGTCCTCAGCATTGATTCTGGACACCATGAAGTCTCATGGCTTCAGGTTAAACATGGGAAGGAAACCTCCTGCTGGTTACTATGTGCCTGATGAAGGGGCAGCACTACGAAAGCTTGTATTTTCAAATAAACCTGTTGGACTATAACTTGGTGTCATGAGATTTTCAACTTTGTCTGCCCAGTTTAACACCGGCACCTCCACATCATGTCCCATTTAGCACAGAGAAAGTGCCATTCAACATGATGCAGAGTCTTCTCAATCTGAAGGCGAGAGTTTGTCTCCACGAAGACTATGAGTTGTTCACTCTACTGATAATGTCATGGACAGATACCATTCAGAATGGTAATGATGAGGTCAAGTACGTTTTCCCTCTTGTTGGTTCCCTCACCATTTACTGAAGACCAGGCTAGCAGCTATGTTTCTTAAGACCTGATCAGCTCGATCAGTAATGCTACTGCCAGGCCACCCTGTGGTGGACATTGAAATACCCCACCCAGACTATATATTGTGCCCTTGTTACCCCTAGTGCTTCCTCTAAGTGTTGTTCAACATGGAAGAATACTGATTCATCATCCAGTTCTGCCAGGACCACACAGCTACTTACCTCATTACAGCCTTGGTTCAAACATGGGAAAAAATATTGAATTCTAAAGGTGAGGAGAGAGTGACAGCTCCTGACACCAAAGCTGTATTTGACTGAGTTTGGCATAAAGGGGTTCGAGAAAAACTGGAATCCAGGACCAAATGGAGATATGGTTGCAGAATGGTCATGACTGGGAAATAAATATCCAGGGGTACCAGACTATTCAGAAGGACAGACAGGAATGAAAGGGAGGTTGTGTAGCTCTGATATTCAAGGATGACATCAGGGCGGTGCTGAGAGAAGATGTAGGTTCTATGGAGCGTGAGGTCGAATCCATTTGGGTGGAAATTAGGAATTCCAAGAAGAAAATGTCACTGATAAGCTTAGTCTATAAGCCACCAAATAATAACATCAAATTGGGGCGGGCAATAAACAAGGAAATAACTAATGTCTGTAAAAATGGTACATGGGGGATTTTAATCTGCATGTAGATTGGTCGAACCAGCTCGGTCAGGGTAGCCTTGCGGAGGAGTTTGTTGAGTGTATCCATGATAGTTTCTTGAACAGCATGTAATGGAACAGACGGGGGAGCAAGCTATCCTAGATCTGGTCCTGTGTAATGAGACAGGAATAATTAATGACTTCATAGTCAGGATCTTCTTAGAAGGAGATTTCACAGTATGGTTGAATTTAAAATACAGCTGCATAGTGTGAATATAAAATCGAATTCCAGGATCCTGTGCTTGAATAAGGGGGACTATGATAGAATGAAGGAGGACTGGCTAAAGTAAACAGGAAACAGAGACTTTATCGGGGTGATGGTTGACGAGCAGTGGAGGATCTTTAAAGAAATTTTTCAAAGTTCTCAGCAAAAGTGTGTTCCGGTGAGAAGCTAGGACTGTAAGAGGAGGGATAATCTGCCATGGATGTATAAGGAAAAAAGAGAAGACATACAAAGTGGCCAAAAACAGCAGGAATCTAGAAGATTGGGAAAGCTTTAAAGGTTAGCAGAAAGCCACAAAAGGAACTATAAAGAAAAGTAGGATAGAGTATGAGAAAAACTAGCTCAGAATATAAAGACAGAGAGCAGAGGTTACTATAAATATATAAAATGAAGAAGAGTGGCTAAAGTAAATTAGCCTACTCATCCTTCAGAGGATGAGAAGGGGCAGATAGTTATGGGAAATGATGAAATAGCTGAGGCATTGAAAGATACTTTGCATCGGTGGGAGGAAACTAATAACATGCCAGTAAGTGATGAAGAGACAAAGGTAGGTTAGGACCTGGAAACAATTATTATTACAGAAGAGCTAGTATTGGGTAAGCTAATGGAGCTAAGGATAGATAAGTCTCCTGGCCCTGATGGAATGCATCCCAGGGTACTCAAAGAGACAGCAGGAGAAATACCAGGTGGACTGGCAGTAATTTTCCAAAATTTGATGAACTCTGGGGCAGTCCCAGCAGATTTGAAAAGTAAGTAGACAAAAGGTGGGGAATTATAGACCAGTGAGCTTAACCTCTGAAGTGGGGAAGATGGTTATGTCTCTTATCAAGGAAGAAATAGCCGGGCATCTCGAAAGAAATTGTCCCATTTTACAGACGCAGCATGGGTCCATGAAGGGCAGGTCATGCTTTACAAACTTTTTGGAATTCTATGAAGACATTTCAAGCAAGGTGGACAATGGGGACCCAGCGAATGCAGTGTAACGAGATTTCCAAAAGGCCTTTGACAAGGTGCCGCACATGAAGCTGCTGCATAAGGATGCATAGTGTTAGGGATAGAGTATTAACGTGGATAGGGGATTGGTTGACTGACTGGAAGCAAAGAGTGGCTATTCTGCCTGGCAATCAGTGACTAGTGGTGTGCCTCAGGGATCAGTGTTGGTACCACAATTATTTACAATTTGTATAGATGTTTTGGAGTTGGGGACCACGTGTAGTGTGTCAAAATTTGCCGATGACACTAAGATGAGTGGCAGAGCAAAGTGTGCTGAAGACTATGAAACTTTGCAGTGAACATAGATACATTGAGTGAGTGGGCAAAGGTCTGGCAGATGGAATACAATGTTAATAAATGTGAAGTCATAATTTTGGTAGGAGTAACAGCAAAATAAATTATTACCTGAATGGTAAAAGGTTGCAGTATGCTGATTTGCAGAGGGACCTTGGTGTCCTTGTGCATGAATCACAGAGGGTTGGTCTGCAGGTACAACAAGTAATTAGGAAGGCAAATGGAATTTTGTCCTTCAATGCTAAAGGGGTTGAGTTTAAAAGCAGAGAGGTACTGTTACAGCTGTACAAAGTGCTGATGAGGCCACACCTGGAGTACTGTGTGCAGATTTGGTCTCCTTACTTAAGAAAGGACGTATTGGCACTGGAGGGGGTGCAGAGGAGGTTCACTAGGTTGATTCCGGAGTTAAGGGAGTTGGTTTATGAGGAGAGGCTGAGTCGATTGGGATTATATTCATTGGAATTCAGAAGAATGAGGGGGGATCTTATAGAAACATATATAATTATGAACACTAGGTTGATTCCGGAGTTAAGGGAGTTGGTTTATGAGGAGAAGCTGAGTAGATTGGGATTATATTCATTGGACGAGAGGGCATGGCCTTAAGATTAGAGGAAGCAGGGTTAGAACTGAATTGAGAAGGAACTTCTTCCCCAAGATGGTTGTTAATCTATGGAATTTCTTGCCTAGGGAAGTAGTTGGCGTTACCTCAGTAATTGCTTTTAAAGCTAAGGTAGATATTTTTTGAAAAATAAAGGAATTAAGGGATATGCTGAAAATACGGGTAAGTGGAGCTGAATCCACGAAAAGATCAGCCATGATCTTATTGAGTGGCAGAGCAGGCTCGAAGGGCTGGATAGCCTACTCCTGCTCCTAGATCTTATGTTCTAAACTCGCTGCTGGTTGGAGTCATACCTGGCACATAAGGAGATGGCTATGGTTGTTAGAGGTCAGTCATCTCAGCTCCTGGACATCTCTGCAGAAGTTCCTCAGATTAGTATCTTAGGCCCACATTTTCAACTGCTTCATCAATGATCTTTTGTCCATCACAAGGTCAGAACTGGCAATGTTCACTGATAATTCCACAATGTTCAGCAGCATTCACCACTCCTCAGATACTGAAGCCATCCATGTTCAACTGCAACAACATCTGGACAAAATTCAGGCTTGGGCTGACAGGTGGCAGGTAGCATTTATGCCACATAAATTCCAAGCAATTACCATCTCTAATAAGAGATAGTCTAACCGTCGGCCATTGACATTAAATGGTGTTACCCTCACTGAATCCCCCACGATCAACATCCTGGAGGTTACTAAATAAAAACTGAAAGAACTGTGGATGCTGTAAATCAGAAACAAAAACAGAAATTGCTGGAAATGCTCAGCAGATCTGTGGAGAGAAATCAGAGTTAATGTTTTGGGTCCAGTGACGTTTCCTCAGAATATTCCTGAGGCAATATTCCGGCTAGTAACTGACCTCCTGACTCCGCAAAGCCTGTTCACCATCTACAAGATAGAAATCAGGAATGTGATGGAATACTCCCCACTTGTTTGGATGGGTCCAGCTCCAACAACCATCAAGAAGTTTGACATGGATCAGGACAAAACATCCTACTTGATTGGCACCACATCCTTAAGTATCCATTTCCTCCACCAGTGATGCTCAGGAGTTGCAGTGTCTACTATCTGCAAGATGCACTGCAGAAATTTACCAAAGATCCTTAGACAGCAACTTAACTCATGACTACTTCCACGTGGAAGGATAAGGGCAGCAAACACATAGGAATACCACCATCTGCAAGACTCTCCCCCCACTCCCCCGCCACCCCCCAAGCCACTCCCATCCTGTCCTGGATATATATTGATATTCTTTCACTGTTGTTAGGTCAACTGGCGCTGTGAGGTAGCAGTGCGAACCATTGAGCCACCGTGTCATCTCCCATGAGGAATTTTTAAAAGTTAGTTTAAAGTCAAGATGATGTGTTGCTTTTGGGGAACTTGCAGGTGGTGATGTTCTCATGCATCTGCTGCACCTTGTTCTTCTAATTGATAGAGGGTGTGTGCTTGAAATCTTGTAGATGTTGCATGCTGCTGCCACTTTGCAATGGTGAGGGCATTGAATGTTGATATAATGGATTGGCTGCCTATCAAGTGGGCAATTTGTCCCAGATGATGTCAAGCATCTTGTCTATTGTAGGAGTTGCACTTAGCCAGGAAAGTGAAGAGTAGTTCATTACACTCCTAATTTGGGACTTGTGAATGGTGGGCTGGCATTGGGCAGACAGGAGGTTAATTACTCACTGTAGGTTTCGTAGCCTCTGGCCTGCCCTTGAAGCCATAATATTTATATAGATAGGCCAGAGCAGTTTCTGGTCAGTGGTTACACTGCCACCTGTTTCCCCTCCCTTTTACCCAATCAAGGATTTTTACTGTGGAGGGTTTCAGCAGTGATAACACCATTGATTGTCATTCAGCAATGGTTACATTCTCTCTTGTTGGAAATGATTATTGCCTCTCAGTTGTGTCATGTGAATGCCACTTAACATTTATCAGCCAAAGTCTGGATATTTTTCAGGTCTATCTGCATTTGGACATGGATTGCTTCAGAATCTTAGAAGTTGTGAAAGTGCTGAATATTATTCAGTCATCAGTGCATGTCCCGAGTTCTGGGTTTATGATGGAGGTTTATTGATGAAGAAGCTGAAAATGATTGGATCTAGGACACTGTTGTGGGGAACTACTGGAGTGATGTCTTGCGTCTGAGATAATTGATCGCCAACAACCACAACCATCTTTCTCTGTGTAAGGATGTCTGCAACCAGCGTAATTTTTCCCCGATTTCCACTGACTGTAGTTTTGTCAAGTGTTCTTGATACCATTCTGAGTTAAATGCTTCCTGGATATCAAAGAAAGTCATGAAAACCAAAAACAGGAGTTGGTAATTCAACTCCTTGAAACTGCTTTGCCATTTAATACGATCATGGCTGATCTCATCTCAGCCTCAATTGCACTTTCCTGCCCACTCCCCATAACAATTCATCCATTTACTAATTAAAACAGATTTAAGAAGGATGATTTAGTAAGGGAAATGAGGAAATGGCTGAGGTGTTCAACAGGTATTTTGTGTCGATCTTCACAGTGGAAGACACAAATAACATGCCAATAATTGATGACAAGGAGGCTCTGGCAGGTGAGGACCTAGAAACAATCATTATCACCACAGAGGTAGTGTTGGGCAAGCTAATGCATCTAAAGGTCATCAAGTCTCCTGGCCCTGATGGAATGTATCCCAGGGTACTAAATGAGAGAGCGGAGGAAATAACAAATCCACTTGTGGTAATTTACCAAAACTCCCTGGACTCTGGGGTTGTTCCGGCAGATTGGAAAACAGCAAGTGTGACGCCATTGTTTTAAAAAAGGAGATAGACAAAAGGCAGATAACTATAGGCCCATTGGCTTCTGTAGTGGGGAAAACGTTTGAATCTGTAATCAAGGAAGAAATAGCAAGACTTCTGGATAGAAATTATCCCACCAGGCAAATGTAGCATAGGATCATGAAAGGCAGGTCACATTTAACTCATTTACTGGAATTCTTTGAAGACATTGCAAGTGCAGTGAATTATAGGGAACTGATGGAAGTAGTATATCTGGATTTCCAGAAGGCTTTCAACAAGGTACAAAAGGCTGCTATGTAGGATAAAGGTGCACACCATTACGAGCAATATATTAACATGGAGAGAAGATTGGTTAAGTAACAGAAAGCCAAGAGTGGGGATAAATGGGTATTTTTCTGGTTGGCGATCAGTGGCTACTGGTGTGACTCAGGGATTGGTTTTGGACTGCAATTGTTTACAATTTACTGTTGATGATTTAGAGTTGGGGATCAAGTGTAGTGTGTCAAAGTTTGTAGATGACACTAAAATGAGTGGTAGAGCAAAGTGTGGAGAGGACACTGAAAGTCTGCAGAGGGATAGAGATAAGTCAATTGAGTGAGCAAAGATCTGGCGGATGGAGTACAGTGTTGATAAATATGACCCCAGCTTCTGTCGTGAAACTACAGATTTCTTACAGAAACTCAGCACCCACGGACCAGTCGAACCAGGAACATTCCTCGTCACAATGGATGTTTCCGCACTCTACACCAGCATCCCCCATAATGACGGCATCACGGCAACAGCCTCAGTACTCAACACCAACAACTGCCAGTCTCCAAACACCATCCTACAGCTCATCCGCTTTATCCTTGATCACAATATCTTCACCTTTGACAACCAGCTCTTCATCCAGACACATGGAACAGCAATAGGGACCAAATCTGCACCCCAAAATGCCAACATTTTCATGTACAGGTTCGAACAAGACTTCTTCTCTACACAGGACCTCCAACCAATACTATACACCAGGTACATTGATGACATTTTCTTCCTCTGGACTCATGGAGAGGAGTCACTGAAAAAAAACTACACAGTAATATCAACAAGTTTCATCCCAACATCAAACTCGCCATGAACTACTCTTTACTATCTGTCACATTCTTGGACACATGCATCTCCATCAAGGATAGGCACCTCGGCACCTCACTCAACCGCAAACCCACAGACAACCTCACGATGTTACACTGCTCTAGCTTCTCCAACATATTAAAACAGCCATCCCCTTTGGACAAGCCCAACACATACACAGGATCTGTTCAGCTGAGGAGGAACATGACGGGCACTTGGAAGTACTCAGGGATGCCCTCATTAGAACAGGGTACGATGCTCAACTCATCAACCGCCAGTTCCAACACGCCACAGCGAGGAACCATAATGACCTCCTCAGGAGACAGACATGAGCTGCAACTGATAGGGTACTCTTCGTTGTCCAGTACTTCCCAGGAGCTGAAAAACTATGTCATGTTCTTCGCAGCCTGCAACACATTATCAATGAGGATGAGCACCTCACCAAGACCTTCCCCACACCTCCACTAACAGCCACCAAACCTCAAACAGATCATTGTTTGTAGCAAACTGCCTGGCTTTGAGGACAATACCATACAACCTTGTCACGGTAGATGTTTCAAGACGTATCAGAGTGTCGACACGGATACTACCATTACACATGGGGACACCTCCCACCATGTCCGTACTCAGCCAATGTTGACTATCTCATATGCTGCAGGCAAGGATGCTGTGAGGCACGGTACATTGTCGAAACCAAACAGAGGCTACGGCAATGGATGAATTGACACTGCAGAACAATCAACAGGAATGTTCCCTCCCAGTCAAAGAATACTTCAGCAGTCCAGGACATTCGACTTTGGACCTTCGGGTGATCATTCTCCAGGGCAGACTTCGGGACAGGCAACAACAAAAAGTGGTCAAGCAGAGGCTGACAACCAAGTTCAGTACCTATGGGGATGGCCTCAATGGGGACCTTGGGTTCATACATACACACAGACAGACGGACATGAACAGACACTCCCACACACACACAAACAGGCCCTCTCTCATACACTCACACATACACTTCCACAAACATCCTCAATCCCCTTTACACTCATACTTACACACATGTACATATAAGTTTGTGGGGTGAACTTGCACTTGCAGAATTCCATTTTACTTTGCTTAAAAAATGCATGAATCGATGGAAGATTCTGTAAATCCGTTTTTCAGATTAGAATCAGTCTGACTGTTGTGGCACAAACAGCCTCACAGGGAGCTAACACCTTCAATACATTATCTGGGCCGACATGACACCAATTCTTAAAGTTCACTTGAGAATGTAACTATTAGAAAACGTTTTGTGATTTACATATGAAAGAACCGAAACCAACATGGTCATTCTAAAAGATGAGAGACTTAACAAACAATCCAGGTCTTTTTCAATATATAATTTCAGTTACATCACATGTAAACTTTTGCCATAAATTCTGTGTCTTACAATCTTATTCTCCACAATCACCTGATGAAGGAGTAGTGCTCCGAAAGTTAGTGCTTCCAAATAAATCTGTTGGACTATAACCTGGTGTTGTGTGATTTTTAACATTGTTGGTAAATGAGAAGTCATCCATTTTGGTAGGAATAACAGTAAAATGGACTATTATTTAAACGGTGAAAAATTGCAGCATGCTGCTGTGCAGACAGACCTGGGTATCTTTGTGCATAAATCACAAAAATTGGTAATTAAGAAGGCAAATGGAATTTTGTCCTGCATTGCTAGAGGGATGGACTTTAAAAATAGGGAGATTATGTTGCAGCTGTATCGGGTGCTGGTGAGGCCATATCTGGAATACTGTGTACACCTTTGCTCTCCTTACTTGAGAAAGGATGAACTGGCATTAGAGGTGGTGCAGAGGAGGTTCACTCAGTTGATTCTGGAATTGACAGCATTGGTTTATGAGGAGAGACTGAGTAGGTTGGGATTATACTCATTAGATTTTAGAAGAATGAGGGGGGATCTTCTGGAAACATATCAAATTATGAAGGGAAGAGATAGGGTAGAAGCATGGAGGTTGTTTCCACGAGAGGGTGAATCTAGAACTAGGGGGCATAGCCTCAAAATAAGGGAGAGCAGGTTTAGGACTGAGATGAGGAGGAACTTCTTCACCCAAAGGGTTCTGAAACTGTGGAATTCCCTGCTCAGTGAAGCAGTTGAGGCTACCTTGTTGATTGTTTTTAAAGCAAAGATAGATTTTTGAATGGTAATTATTTTGTGTTTTTGATTTGTTTAAAAAAATTGAATTAGGGATTGTGGTGAGCAGTCAAGTAACTGGAGCTGAATCCACAAAAAGATCAGCTGTGATCTTACCGAATAGCAGGATAGGCTCCAAGGGCCAGATGGCCTACTCCTGCTCCTATTTCTTATGTTCATATGTTCTAAAAATCTGTCTATATCCTCCTTAAATTTACTCAGTATTCCAACAACCACTGCACTCTCGGGGTAGTGGATTCTACACAATCCTTTGAGAGAAATAATTTTTCTTCATCTCTACTCCTTATCCAGAAACTATGACTTCTGATTCTAGAATGTCCACATGACAAAACATCCTCTAATACACAGCATATTATGTTAGCATCTTATATCCCTGAATTAGATCTCCTCTCATTTTTCATTCTCAAGAGTTTAAAAGGCCTAAACTGTTCAATCTGACTGGCAGCGCGTCTGGGAGCACGCACCCAGGGGTGGCTGGCAGCAAGATCAGGCAGCCCAGAGCAGCAGGGAGTGAGAGCAGGCAGGCTAGAGTGGCAGGCGGAGACAGTGAGAGCAGGCAGCTCAGAGCAGCAGGCATTGGGAGTGAGACCAGGCAGCTCGGGGCAGTGAGAGTGAGAGCAGGCAGCTCAGAGCAGCTGGCAGTGAGAGTGAGAGCAGGCAGCTCAGGGCAGTGGCAGTGAGAGTGAGAGCAGGCAGCTCAGAGCAGCTGGCAGTGAGAGTGAGAGCAGGCAGCTCAGAGCAGCTGGCAGTGAGAGTGAGAGCAGGCAGCCCAGAGCAGCTGGCAGTGAGAGTGAGAGCAGGTAGCTCGGGGAAGCTGGTAGTGAGAGTGAGAGCAGGCAGCACGTGGCAGCTGGCAGTGAGAGTGAGAGCAGGCAGCCCAGAGTGGCTACCAATGAGAGTGAGAGCAGGCAGCTCAGGGCAGCTGGCAGTGAGAGCAGGCAGAACGTGGCAGCTGGCAGTGAGAGTGAGAGCAGGCAGCTCAAAGCGGCTGGCAGTGAGATTGAGAGCAGGCAGCTCAGAGCGGCTGGCAGTCCGAGTGAGATCAGGCAGCTCAGAGCAGCAGGCAGTGGGAGTGAGAGCAGGCAGCTCAGGGCAGCTGGCAGTGAGAGTGAGAGCAGGCAGCTCAGATCAGCTGGCAATGAGAGTGAGAGCAGGCAGTTCGGTGCAGCAGGTGGTGAGAGTGAGAGCAGGCAGCTCGGAGCAGCTGGCAGTGAGAGTGAGAGCAGGCAGCTAAGAGCAGCTGGCAGTGAGAGTGAGAGCAGGTAGCTCGGGGCAGCTGGTAGTGAGAGTGAGAGCAGGCAGCACGCAGCAGCTGGCAGTGAGAGTGAGAGCAGGCAGCTCAGAGCAGCTGGCAGTGAGAGTGAGAGCAGGCAGCTCAAAGCGGCTGGCAGACGGAGTGAGACCAGGCTGCTCAGAGCAGCTGGCAGTGAGATTGAGAACAGGCAGCTCAGAGCGGCTGGCAGTGAGAGTGAGAGCAGGCAGCTCAAGGCAGCGGGCAGTGAGATTGAGAACAGACAGCTCATGGCAGCTGGCTGTGGGAGTGAGAACAGGCAGCTCGGGGCAGCTGGCAGTGAGATTGAGAGCAGGCAGCTCATGGCAGCTGGCAGTGAGAGTGAGAGCAGGCAGCTCAGAGCAGTTGGCAGTGAGAGTAACAGCAAGTAGCTCAGGGCAGCTGGCAGTGAGATTGAGAGCAGGCAGCTCCCGGGGGCTGGCAATGAGAGTGAGAGAGAGCAGGCAGCTTGGTGCAGCTGGCAGTGAGAGGGAGAGCAGGCAGCCTGGTGCAGCTGGCTGTGAAAGCAGGCAGCTCAGAGCAGCTGACAGTGAGAGTGAGAGCAGGCAGCTCAGGGCAGCTGGCAGTGAGAGTGAGAGCAGGCAGCGCGGAGCAGCTAGCAGTGAGATTGAGAGCAGGTAGCTCAGGGCAGCTAGCAGTGAGAGTGAGAGCAGGCAGCTCAGGGCAGCTGGCATTGAGAGTGAGAGCAGGCAGCTCAGGGCAGCTGGCATTGAGAGTGAGAGCAGGCAGCCCAAAGCGGCAGGCAGTGAGAGTGAGAGCAGGCAGCCCGGAGCAGCTGGCAGTGAGAGTGCGAGCAGGCAGCTCAGTACAGCTGGCAGTGAGAGAGAGCAGGCAGCTTGGTGCAGCTGGCAGTGAGATTGAGAGCAGGTAGCTCAGGGCAGCTGGCAGTGAGAGTGAGAGCAGGCAGCTCAGGACAGCTGGCAGTGAGAGTGAGAGCAGGCAGTTCGGGGAGGCTGGCAGTGAGATTGAGAGCAGGCAGCTCAGGGCAGCTGGCAGTGAGAGTGAGAGCAGGCAGCTCCAGGCAGCTGGCGGTGAGAGTGAGAGCAGGCAGCCAAGAGCGGCAGGCGGTGAGAGTGCAAGCAGGCAGTCCAGAGTAGCTGGCATTGAGAGTGAGAGCAGGCAGCTTGGTGCAGCTAGCAGTGAGAGTGAGAGCAGGCAGCACAAAGCGGCTGGCAATGAGAGCAGGCAGCTTGGTGCAGCTGTCGATGAGAGTGAGAGCAGGCAGCCCAGAGCAGCAGGCGGTGAGATTGAGAGCAGGCAGCTCAGGGCAGCTGGCAGTGAGAGAGAGAGCAGGCAGCTCAGAGCGGCTGGCAGTGAGAGTGAGAGCAGGCAGCCCGGAGCGGCTGGCAGTGAGAGTGAGAGCAGGCAGCCCAGAGCGGCAGGCGGTGGGAGTGAGAACATGCAGCTCAGGGCAGCTGGCTGTGAGAGTGAGAGCAGGCAGCTCAGGGCAGCTGGCAGTGAGAGTGAGAACATGCAGCTCAAAGCGGCTGGCAGTGAGAGCAGGCAGCACAGGGCAGCTGGCAGTGAGAGTGAGAGCAGGCAGCCCGGAGCGGCTGGCAGTGAGAGTGAGAGCAGGCAGCTCAGGGCAGCTGGCAGTGAGAGTGAGAGCAGGCAGCTCGGGGAGGCTGGCAGTGAGATTGAGAGCAGGTAGCTCAGGGCAGTGGCAGTGAGAGTGAGAGCAGGCAGCTGGCGGTGAGAGTGAGAGCAGGCAGCTGGCGGTGAGAGTGAGAGCAGGCAGCCAAGAGCGGCAGGCGGTGAGAGTGCGAGCAGGCAGTCCAGAGTAGCTGGCAGTGAGAGTGAGAGCAGGCAGCTTGGTGCAGCTGGCAGCGAGAGTGAGAGCAGGCAGCTCAGGGAGGCTGGCAGTGAGATTGAGAGCAGGCAGCTCAGGGCAGCTGGCAGTGAGAGTGAGAGCAGGCAGCCCACAGCTGCTGGCAGTGAGAGTGAGGGCAGGCAGCTCCAGGCAGCTGGCGGTGAGAGTGAGAGCAGGCAGCCAAGAGCGGCAGGCGGTGAGAGTGCAAGCAGGCAGTCCAGAGTAGCTGACAGTGAGAGTGAGAGCAGGCAGCTTGGTGCAGCTGGCAGTGAGAGTGAGAGCAGGCAGTCCAGAGTAGCTGACAGTGAGAGTGAGAGCAGGCAGCTTGGTGCAGCTGGCAGTGAGAGTGAGAGCAGGCAGCTCAAAGCGGCTGGCAGTGGGAGCAGGCAGCTCGGTGCAGCTGTCGATGAGAGTGAGAGCAGGCAGCCCAGTGCAGCAGGCAGTGAGATTGAGAGCAGGCAGCTCAGGGCAGCTGGCAGTGAGAGTGAGAGCAGGCAGCTCAGAGTGGCTGGCAGTGAGAGTGAGAGCAGGCAGCCCAGAGCGGCTGGCAGTGAGAGTGAGAGCAGGCAGATCGGTGCAGCTGGCAGTGAGGGTGAGAGCAGACAGCTCAGGGCAGCTGGCAGTGAGAGTGAGAGCAGGCA
Organism: Chiloscyllium plagiosum; assembly: GCF_004010195.1. NCBI lineage: Eukaryota > Metazoa > Chordata > Chondrichthyes > Orectolobiformes > Hemiscylliidae > Chiloscyllium > Chiloscyllium plagiosum. Next base: position 121,355,819 of record NC_057715.1, on the reverse strand, counting down.
GCTCAGGGCAGCTGGCAGTGAGAGTGAGAGCAGGCAGCTCAGAGCGGCTGGCAGTAAGAGTGAGAGCAGGCAGTCCTGAGTGGCTGGCAGTGAGAGTGAGAGCAGGCAGATCGGTGCAGCTGGCAGTGAGGGTGAGAGCAGACAGCTCAGGGCAGCTGGCAGTGAGAGTGAGAGCAGGCTGCTCAGGGCAGCTGGCAGTGAGAGTGAGAGCAGGCAGCTCAGAGCGGCTGGCAGTAAGAGTGAGAGCAGGCAGCCCAGAGCGGCTGGCAGTGAGAGTGAGAGCAGGCAGATTGGTGCAGCTGGCAGTGAGGGTGAGAGCAGACAGCTCGGGGCACCTGGCAGTGAGAGTGAGAGCAGGCTGCTCAGGGCAGCTGGCAGTGAGAGTGAGAGCAGGCAGCTCAGGGCAGCTGGCAGTGAGAGGGAGAGCAGGCAGCTCAGGGCAGTTGGCAGTGAGAGTAAGAGCAAGTAGCTCAGAGAAGCTGGCAGTGAATGTGAGAGCAGGCCGCTCCCCGGGGCTGGCAATGAGAGTGAGAGAGAGCAGGCAGCTTGGTGCAGCTGGCAGTGAGAAGGAGAGCAGGCAGCTCAGGGCAGCTGGCATTGAGAGTGAGAGCAGGCAGCTCGTGGCAGCTGGCATTGAGAGTGAGAGCAGGCAGCCCAAAGCGGCTGGCAGTGAGAGTGAGAGCAGACAGCTTGGTGCAGCTGGCAGTGAGAGTGAGAACATGCAGCTCAGGGCAGCTGGCAGTGAGAGTGAGAACAGGCAGCTAAAAGCAGCTGGCAGTGAGAGTGAGAACAGGCAGCTCAAAGCAGCTGGCAGTGAGATTGAGAGCAGGCAGCTCAGGGCAGCTGGCAGTGAGTGTGAGAGCAGGCAGCCCGGGGAGGCTGGCAGTGAGATTGAGAGCAGGCAGCTCAGGGCAGCTGGCAGTGAGAGTGAGAGCAGGCAGCTTCAGGCAGCTGGCGGTGAGAGTGTGAGCAGGCAGCCAAGAGCTGCAGGCGGTGCGAGTGCGAGCAGGCAGTCCAGAGTAGCTGGCAGTGAGAGTGAGAGCAGGCAGCTCAGGGCAGCTGACAACGAGAGCAGGCAGCTCGGTGCAGCTGTCGATGAGAGTGAGAACAGGCATCCCAGAGCAGCAGGCTGTGAGCTTGAGAGCAGGCAGCTCAGGGCAGCTGGCAGTGAGAGTGAGAGCAGGCTGATCGGTGCAGCTGGCAGTGAGGGTGAGAGCAGGCAACTCGGGGCAGCTGGCAGTGAGATGAGAACAGGCAGCTTGGTGCAGCTGGCACTGAGAATGAGAGCAGGCAGCTCAGGGCAGCTGGCAGTGAGAGTGAGAGCAGGCAGCTCAGAGCTACTGGCAGTGAGAGTGAGAGCAGGCAGCCAAGACGGCTGGCAGTGAGAGTGAGAGCAGGCAGATCGGTGCAGCTGGCAGTGAGGGTGAGAGCAGGCAGATCGGGGCAGTGAGAGTGAGAGCAGGCAGCTTGGTGCAGCTGGCAGTGAGAGTGAGAGCAGGCAGCTTGGTGCAGCTGGCAGTGAGAGTGAGAACAGGCAGCTCAGGGCAGCTGGCAGTGAGAGTGAGAGCAGGCAGCTTGGTGCAGCTGACATTGAGAGAGAGCAGGCAGCTCAGGGAAGCTGGCAGTGAAAGTGAGAGCAGGCAGCTCCCGGGGGCTGGCAATGAGAGAGCAGGCAGCTTGGTGCAGCTGGCAGTGAGAGTGAGAGCAAGTAGCTCAGAGCAGCTGACAGTGAGAGTGAGAGCAGGCAGCTTTGGGCAGCTGGCAGTGAGAGTGAGAGCAGGCAGTCCTGAGTGGCTGGCAGTGAGAGTGAGAGCAGGCAGATCGGTGCAGCTGGCAGTGAGGGTGAGAGCAGACAGCTCGGGGCAGCTGGCAGTGAGAGTGAGAGCAGGCAGCTCGTGGCAGCTGGCAATGAGAGTGAGAGCAGGCAGCTTGGTGCAGCTGGCAGTGAGAGTGAGAGCAGGCAGCCCAGAGCGGCAGGCAGTGAGAGTGAGAGCTGGCAGCTCAGAGCGGCAGTGAGAGCAGGCAGCTCAGAGCAGCTGGCTCAGAGCAGCTGGCAATGAGAGTGAGAGCAGGCAGCTTGGTGCAGCTGGCAGTGAGAACAGGCAGCTCGTGGCAGCTGGCAGTGAGAGTGAGAGCAGGCTTCTTTGTGCAGCTGGCAGTGAGAGCAGACAGCTCAGAGCAGCTGGCAGTGAGAGCAGGCCTCTCAGAGCATCCTGGCAGGGAGAGTGAGAGCAGGCAGCTTGGTGCAGCTGGCAGTGAGAACAGGCAGCTCGTGGCAGAGTGAGAGCAGGCATCTTAGGTAAGCTGGCAGTGAAAGTGCGAGCAGGCAGTTCAGTGCAGTTGGCAGTGAGAGTGAGAGCAAGTTGCTCCGGGCAGCTGGCAGTGAGAGTGAGAGCAGGCAGCTTGGTGCAGCTGGCAGTGAGAGTGAGAGCAGGCAGCTTGGTGCAGCTGGCAGTGAGAGTGAGAGCAGGCAGCTTGGTGCAGCTGGCAGTGAGAGTGAGAGCTGGCAGCTCAGAGCGGCAGGCAGTGAGAGTGAGAGCAGGCAGCTTGGTGCAGCTGGCAGTGAGAGTGAGAGCAGGCAGCTTAGGGAAGCTGGCAGTGAAAGTGCGAGCAGGCAGTTCAGGGCAGTTGGCAGTGAGAGTGAGAGCAAGTTGCTCCGGGCAGCTGGCAGTGAGAGTGAGAGCAGGCAGCTTGATGCAGCTGGGAGTGAGAGTGAGAGCAGGCAGCCCAGAGCAGCAGGCTGTGAGAGTGAGATCTGGCAGCTCAGAGCAGCTGACAGTGAGAGTGAGAGCAGGCAGCTTGGTGCAGCTGGCGGTGAGAGTGAGAGCAGGCAGCTCGGAGCGGCTGGCGGTGAGAGTGAGAGCAGGCAGCTGGCAGTGAAAGTGAGAGCAGTCAGCTCAGGGCAGTTGGCAGCAAGAGTGAGAGCTGCAGCCCAGAGCGGCATATGGTGAGAGTGAGAGCAGGCGGCTTGATGCAGCTGGCAGTGAGAGTGAGAACAGGCAGCCCAGAGCGGCTGGCAGTGAGAGTGAGAGCAGGCAGCTTTGTGCAGCTGGCAGTGAGAGCAGGCAGCTCAGGGCAGCTGGCAGTGAGACTGAGAGCAGGCAGCGCGGGGCAGTTGGCAGTGATAGTGAGAGCAGGCAGCCCAGAGCGGCTGGCAGTGAGAGTGAGAGTAGGCAGCTCAGGGAAGCTGGCAGTGAGAGTGAGAGCAGGCAGCTCGTGGCAGCTGGCAATGAGAGTGAGAGCAGGCAGCTTGGTGCAGCTGGCAGTGAGAGCAGGCTGCTCAGAGCAGCTGGCAATAAGAGTGAGAGCAGGCAGCTTTGTGCAGCTGGCAGTGAGAGCAGGCCTCTCAGAGCATCCTGGCAGTGAGAGTGAGAGCAGGCAGCTCAGGGAAGCTGGCAGCGAGAGTGAGAGCAGGCAGCTCGTGGCAGCTGGCAATGAGAGTGAGAGCAGGCAGCTTGGTGCAGCTGGCAGTGAGAGTGAGAGCAGGCAGCCCAAAGCGGCAGGCAGTGAGAGTGATAGCTGGCAGCTCAGAGCGGCAGGCAGTGAGAGTGAGAGCAGGCAGCTTGGTGCAGCTGGCAGTGAGAGCAGGCTGCTCAGAGCAGCTGGCAATAAGAGTGAGAGCAGGCAGCTTGGTGCAGCTGGCAGTGAGAGCAGGCCTCTCAGAGCAGCTGGCAGTGAGAGTGAGAGCAGGCAGCTCAGAGCGGCAGGCAGTGAGAGTGAGAGCAGGCAGCTTGGTGCAGCTGGCAGTGAGAGCAGGCAGCTCAGGGCAGCTGGCAGTGAGAGTGAGAGCAGGCAGCTTGGTGTAGCGGGTAGTGAGAGTGAGAGCAGGCAGCTTGGTGCACCTGGCAGTGAGAGTGAGAGCAGGCAGGTCAGGGCAGCTGGCAGTGAGAGTGAGAGCAGGCAGCTCAGGGCAGCTGGTAGTGAGAGTGAGAGCAGGCAGCTTGGTGTAGCGGGCAGTGAGAGTGAAAGCAGGCAGCTCAGGGCAGCTGGTGGGGACAACAAGCAGCTCAGGGTGAAGTTGAGTCTGTCGTGGGGGAGGTCGAGTCGTTGTGAAGAATGCAAGACCAGCATGGCCAGGCGCTTTTGGACGGTGATATTGAACTTTTAACTGTGTTTCTTTGTTTTTCTACTTTTTATTAAGTAGAACTGTAATGTTTAATTTTTTAAAATTTTGCACTCTCGTTTCAAACCTCTCATTTCTGGAATCATTAGTGAATCTTCTCTGAACTGCCTCCATTGCAACTGCATGATTCTTCAAGTAAGGGTCCCAAGATTGTATAATAAATGCTAAAATTCTAATTGCCTTTCTGGTCCTGTATACAGGTAGTCCTTCGATAGCATGATTGTTGCGTTCTTGTGCAACCCTGTGCTATAGAAAAATTGTACTTTAGAAACAGCGATGTAATCATGTTGCAGCCAACACACGATTTAAAAGTTTGCGTTTTAGAATCAGTGTCTTCAATTCATCAATCATATTATAGAAAATTCACATTAACCAAAAAGGCATTATAGCAGAATGACTTGTATTATCTTTCTGTGATTCATGCACAACAATGCCCAGCTTCCTCTGAACCAAATCGCTCTGAAGTTTCTCTCCGTTTAGATAATAAGTTGCCTTTCTATTCCTCTGATCAAAATGGATAACCTCACACTTATCAACATTAAACTCCATTTGTCAAATTTTGGTCCACTCACCTCACCTATCCATATCCATTAAAAAAATTTATTTCTTCATTGCAATTTACTTTCCCATATATTTTATCATCATCTGCAAATTTAGCTACAGTACATTTTATCCCTGGATCAAATCAATACAGACATTTAGACTGTAAATAATTGGGGCTGAAGACCAAACCATGTGACACTCCACTAGTTGCATCTTGCCAAGCCGAAAAGACCTATTTATCTCCACTGTCTGCTTGCTGTTGGTTGCCAATCCTCTATCCAAGCTAATAAATTTCTCCTAACCCCTCTGATCTTACTTTGTATGTTAACCTTTTGTGCAGCATCTTATCAAATGCCTTCTGGAAATCCAAATATATTAAAATCTACAGGATCCCCATTACTCATCTTACTTGCTACATCTTTGAAAAACTCCAACAAATTAATCAAAATGCCTTATGCCCAAAAAGCCATGCTGACTCTGATGGATTGTATTTGGACTTTCTTACTTCTTCAATAATAGATTCTAACATCTATTAATGATGCATCTTAAGTGAACTACTCCGTAATTTCCTACTTCCTGCCTCCCTTTTCGAATAAGGGCATTCAGCTCTTTTGTCCATCTTAGGACAAAATGAGGACAGGAGCTGAAAGGCCATGAGAGTACCTCAACTGAGCATCATTGAGTAGGTTATTCCTTTGCAAATGCTAATTGATAGCACCACTCAGGGTCTCTTCTACCAATATGCATAGTCACTAATGAAAATTTTATTTTATGAATAGAATTGTGTGTTCAGTCTAATAAGTTCCACTTTTGTCAGTCTCTCCAAGTGCATTGCATACAAGGACTTTAAATAGTGCAGGTCACCCAATGGTGCACAGTGTGATGTTGTTTGCGGTTTGTCTCACAACTCTTTGTTCATAAATTGATGTTCCTGCTGTAGAGAGTGTTGCTGCCTTGGCGATCGCTATCGCTGTGGCACTTAATCCATTTCTATTTCTGGGGACTGGTGAAGTCTTGGAACTGATTGATGGTTGTTCTGTGCTCCAGCATCTGCAGTTCGCTTTAAATGACCAGAGAAGTGGTTTGCAGTTTACTGAGTTCTTGTTACTTCCAATCCTTACAGAAACATTTCAAAAACCTTCATGTTCTCCCTGAGGCAGTGTGTCGGGAGTTTAATTCCTGGAGGGTGGAGAAGGAGTAGCTAATTCCAAGCAGGCAGCTTGTTGCTCTCTGGTGGTGAGCTGTGTTTTCCTGGGATCCTCTTTCCGCTGGCTAGAAGCTTGGGAGAAGTATGCAGCCCCTCCCGTATCCGGGGGTGGGGGCAGGCTCATGCGCAAAGCTAGCTCAGACTCACTCGGCCTGGCGATGTCTGTTTCCAGGGCACTTTATCGGAATTTCAGGCAGGATGTTCCCAGGGAAGTCCTAGTCCAGGGAGAGAACTGTTTGGAGAAGAAAGACTAAACAACAACAGGGAGAGGAAGGCTTCTTTTCCAAGTTTCGATGCAGGAAGGTTAGGAAAAGGCGAGCAGACAAAGGGGGTTTAGGAGGCTGGGGAGACACACCATGGAGGGAGCGGTGTCAGCACTCGACAAGACCGCCACCGAGCTCTCGGTGATGGATGTCTACGACATTGCGGCGGTGGTCGGCCAGGAATTTGAGCGCATCATCGACGTATTCGGCTGCGAGGCGATCGCCAAACTGATGCCGAAAGTGGTGCGGGTTCTGGAGATGCTCGAGGTGTTGGTGAGCCGCAACCACATGAACCCAGAGATTGACGAACTGCGCCTGGAGTTGGACCGGCTGAGGGTGGAGAGGATGGACCGCATCGAGAAGGAGAGGAAACACCAGCAGGTCAGAGCCCGCGGGGGGAGGGAGAGATAAATACAGTACTGCTGTTTCCAAAACACACTGCCTCTGATGGAAACCCTCCAGGGAGTGAGTCTGAGCAACCAGCTAGCTTCAGGCTGAACCGACCACAACAAAGCTGGCTTTGCTAAAACTCCTTACTTCACTCTTTCCGAGTAACAGTCTGGTGGAAGGCGATTGTAGATGTTCATTTTTTCGTTTAAATTTACAAATGGAATGTTCTCAGAAACAGGAGCCACTAGATCAGTTACCCAGTCTAATCTCTCTTTTTTTCAATATCTCACTCATCCCTGTCTCTAATATCACACACTCTCCTTCGCTCCCCACACAGTCTAATCACACTCACTCCTTCCTGTCCTCCTCATACTTGCTCTCCTCTGTTCTGTTCCCACTCGATCTCCTCCATCACTCCCCAAAGCGTTGACTATACCACAGTCTAAGTCCACTCTGTCCCCCTCTCCACACTCTGTGTAATCCACCACCTCTAATCACACTCCCCCACAAGGTTTCATATTCCTCTCCCTTGAGATTTCAACATTTAGTCTGCTCTGTTTGTGAAGAATGTTTTCCTGAACCTCCACTCTAATTTCCAGTATGCACTCCTATAATTTAAAAGGTTTTAAGTGACGTAAATAGAAATTTTAAAAATACAAAATATGCAAGGGAATTCTAGCAAAATAGCCATTTGTTAAATTCTTTCACAGAAAGAGGGCATTGCTGGCGAGGTCTATATTTATTGCCACCCCTAAATGCTCAGAGGGCAGGTCATAGAGGGAAACAGACCCTTCAGTCCAACCTGTCCATGCTGACCAGATATCCCAACCCAATCTAGTCCCACCTGCCAGCACCCGGCCCATATCCCTCCAAACCCTTCCTATTCATATACCCTTTTAAATGCTGCAATTGTATTAGCCTCCTCCATCACTTCCTCTGGCAGCTCATTCCATATACGTACCACCCTCTGCATGAAAATGTTGCCCCTTAGGTTCCTTTTATATCTTTCCCCTCTCATCCTAAACCTATGCCCTCTAGTTCTGGACTCCCCCACACAGGGAAGAGACTTTGTCTGTTTACCCTATCCATGCCCCTCATGTTTTTATAAACATCTATAAGGTCACCTCTCAGCCTCCGACGCTCCAGGGAAAACAGCCCTCTTCAACCTCTCCCTATAGCTCATGAGAGTCACTGTGGATCTGGCTTCATGTGTAGGACACAACAGGTAAAGATAGCAATTTCTTTCCCCTCGGAACATTAGTAAATCAAATGGGTTTTTCTGACAATGGATTCATGGTCATCATTAGACTCTTAATTCCAGATTTTTATTGATTTCAAATTCCAACATTTGCTGTTGTGGGATTCAAACCTAGGTCCCCCGAATGTTACCTGGGTCTCTGGATTAACAGTCCAGTGATAATACCACCAAATCATCACCTCTTTCTATGATACTGGAATGGATGAAAAATAATTTACTGTTTAAATTATGATCACTGATTGTGAGGTTTTGTTTAAGTTAATTCTCAAGATGTAGGTGTCATTGACTGGAGCAGCCTTTATTGCCCATCCTCCCTAACTGCCCTGGGCAAGGTGGTGGTGAACTGCTGTTTTGAATTTACTGCTGTCCATTTGGTGTGAATATACCCACATGTTGTTAGGGAGGGTGCTCCAGGATATTGATCCAGTGACAAGGAAGCAGCAGCATCAGGATGATGTGTGGTTTGGTGGGGAATTTGCGAATGGTGTTTCCCCATGAATCTGCTGCCTGTATCCTTTAGATTAGATTAGATTAGATTACTTACAGCGTGGAAACAGGCTCTTCTGCCCAACAAGTCCACACCGACCCTCCGAATAGCAACCTACCCAGACCCATTCCCCTACATTTACCCCTTCACCTAACACTACAGGCAATTAGCATGGCCAATTTACCTAACCTGCACATTTTTTTTGGACTGTGGGAGGAAACTGGAGCACCCGGAGGAAACCCACGCAGACACTGGGAGAATGTGCAAACTCCACACAGACAGTTGCCTGAGGCGGGAATTGAACCCGGGTCTCTGGCGCTGTGAGGCAGCAGTGCTAACCACTGTGCCACAGTGCCACCCACTAGGTGGTAGAGATTGCTGATTTGGACTATTCGGTTAAAGGAATCTTGGTGCATTTGCACAGTGCATTTTGGAGATGGTACACATTATGGCCACTGTGTGTTGCTGGGGAAGGGAATGAATATTGCGTGCTGCTAAAGGAGTCTGACTGTGTGCACCTTGAACCTGGTACACACTGCTGCCACTGACTGGCTGTCCAACATCCTCTACACTCAATCAAGTTATGTTTTGGCATGGTGGTGTCAAGCTTCTTGAGTATTCTTGGAGCTGTACCCATCCAGGCAAGTGGGGAGTACTCCATCACACTTGTGACTTGTGTCTCGTAGATGGTGGACAGGCTGTGGGGAGACAAGAGCAATATTTCTGCAAGGCTGCTGGAAAGCAGTGCATGGGGATTGGTATGCTGGAAAGCAGTGCATGGGGATTGGTATGCTGACGCGTGGTTTTTGCTTCTAGAAGCTGTACCGTTCATGGGACTCTGGAGTCTGTGCAGCAGAGAACAAATTAGAGAAAATGTTAGACAGAAAATAGGTTATTTATTGCAGAACTTTTAACTTCTGACCTGCTTTTGTATCCTCAGTATTTACATGGGTAATCCAGCTCAGTTTCTGGTCAGTGGGTGATTGTAATGCCATTGAATCTCAATGGGCAATGGATGGATTCTCTCTTGTTGATAGACATTGCTAAGCACTTGCATGGCATAAATATTACATGTTAACTTATCATTCCAAGCTAAGAGATACCTGTACAGTTTTCCACATTGCTAGGTGGATACCAGTGTTGCAACTGTATTGGAACAGCTTGACTCATGGTGCAGCCAGTTCACAACTATGGTTGGAATGCAGTCAGTACACAGTGTTTTCAATGACCCTTCAACAGATCTAATGTGAGGTCTTTGACCTGGAATGTTGACTTAGTGTCTCCATCTCCACAGGTATTGCCAGATCAGATGAATATTTCCAGCATTTTCTGTTCACCTTTCCTCTCTGGAAGTTGTTGGTTGCTTTGAGCTCTAGTTTAATGACTGTCAGTTTCCTGAGTAGCTATAAATTATTTTGAGAATTTGATGGTGAGTGATAGCAAGCTATTCAGTCATTGATGGATAGCATTATAGAGAAATCTGATTCAGCCTTCATTCAATGTGATCACACATGCACACAATCGTTACAGGGTCCCATGGAAATTAAAATTACAGTGGAGTCCTTGAGAAGTGTGTCAATATTCATGGGGGTCAATGAAAACACCTACAGTGTTTCTTACTTATGTAATGACTTTGTGAAAGAAAATCCTTCCAGGGCAATTTTTAAAATATATCATCTTTCATGGAGGGCTGTGACCAGTGGAGTGCCACAAGGATCAGTGCTGGGTCCACTACTTTTCGTCATTTACGTGAATGATTTGGATGTGAGCATAAGAGGTATAGTTAGTAAGTTTGCAGATGACACCAACATTGGAAGTGTAGGGGAAAGCAAAGGTTACTTTAGATTACAACGGGATCTTGATCAGATAAGCCAATGGGCTGAGGACTGGCAGATGGCATTTAATTTAGATAAATGTAAGGTGCTGCATTTTGGGAAAGCAAATCTTAGCAGGACTTATATGCTTAATGGTAAGGTCTTAGGGAGTATTGCTGAACAAAGAAACCATGGAGTGCAGGTTCATTGCTCCTTGAAAGTGGAGTCGCAGCTAGATAGGATAGTGAAGAAGGTGTTTGGTATGCTTTCCTTTATTGGTCAGTGTATTGAGTACAAGAGTTGGGAGGTCATGTTGTGGCTGTACAGGACATTGGTTAGGCCACTGTTGGAATATTGCATACGATTCTGGTCTGTTCTATTGGAAGGATGTTGTGAAACTTGAAAGGGTTCAGAAAAGATTTACAAGGATGTTGCCAGGGTTGGAGGATTTGAGCTATAGGGAGAGGCTGAACAGACTGGGGCTGTTTTCCCTGGAGCGTCAGAGGCTGAGGGGTGACCCGAGAGGTTTATAAAATCATGAGGGGCATGGTTCGGATAAATAGACAAAGTCTTTTCCCTGTGGTCGGGGTGTCCAGAACTAGAGGGCATAGATTTAGGGTGAGAGGGGAAAAAATTTAAAAGGTACCTAAGGGGCAGCTTTTTCATGCAGTGGGTGGTACTTGTATGGAATGAGCTGCCAGAAAAAGTGGTGGAGACTGGTAGAATTGCAGCATTTAAAAGGCATCTGGATGGGTATATGAATAGAAAGGGTTTGGAGGGATATGGGCCAGGTGCTGGCAGGTGGGACTAGATTGGGTTGGGATATTGGGTTGGACTGACGGGTCTGTTTCCATGCTGTATATCTCTATGACTCAATGAAATTAGTGAATCAGATCAGCTTTTATTTTAATCAAAGAAAATTTCTTGGTCACTATTACTGAGACTGGCTTTCGATTCTGAACTATTAAAATAAATTTTAAAGCGTAGGACTGTGGAAGGAATTATTGCAGTTTAGAAAACAAGTTCTTGCAACTCAATGAAAGTTATGTTTATACTGCTGCTTTGTAAGAAGATGGAGGAAGGAGTCATAAAATACTCTGTACCCTGTATTGGGATATTTGTGCTGAGTGTCATTGGTTGAGCAGCAAGCTGCTGATTGTTCAGTGCAGTTGTGACCAGTTGTGGATTCTGGAAATCATCAGCCTGATGATAGCTGTCTGGCTCCTGAGCAGGCGAACATGCTTGACTGTTTCATTAGTTCCAGAGAGTCTTTGGACTTGATGTTAATTCTGTTTCTTTTTGTATTGATGTTCTTAGGCCGACTGAGTTTCTCCAGTATATTCTGTTTTTATTTCAGATTTTCAGCATCTGCAGTATTTTGCTTTTGTTTGATGTATTGGAATAACCAGTCCTTCAGAAGAAACACTTTGGTAACCATTAGTGTAGTTTGTAAGAATCTTGTGTTTGAAACTCGATTGTTCAATTGAAATATTCTTGTGTAAAACAAAATCCTCAAGGTCACTCATGGTGAAAGCAAAATTTTTGCGTTAGGTTTGGTATTTCCGGGAGTATTAACAAGAGGATAAATGCGAGCAGTATTGGAGACTAATTCCATTGATTGTGGATTGTGATGCGTCTGTGGATTATAAAAACTGTCATTAGTAAAGCTTTGCTGATACAGATTTAGTCCTTTTGAACTCATCTGGTTGAAACTGGTCGTGAGAAATTTGGCCTGCTGGAGAAAACAGCCTCACACAAGAAACAAATAGTGTAGCATCAGAAGCATTGCTTTGGCTTTCTGCGGCATAAATAAAGTGGTAATTATGGTCTTTCATACAAAAAGCAAGTGACCCCTACCACTACTTCTCCCCTCAGATGCAGTTTAGTGTGCCTGTCGTTGTAACTGTTCTTATTTAGGAAACCCAGTTTCCGGTGAGTGGGGATATCGTCTGAAAATCCATTCAATGTTTAGAAAAGAAATTTCCACTGGGCATATTACAGTTATCTATCCAGGATTACTCAAAAAAGATCTGTAGACTCCTGGGGGTACATTGAGAATCTGCAGGACAGTTGCTGTCAAAGTGCTTGCTGAAGACCCAGCCTTGAGATGGATGGGGGAACTATGGTCTGAACTATGCAGAGATGTGCTTATGTAAGACTGGAGAGGGCTGCAGAGCGCGACTGACTCTGACTCTGGGCAAAGCAGTGTCTTGGCTGGCACTGCTTGGATGGAACAGACATAGAGGTGTACCGAAAGTGCCTGGAAGGTCACCATGTCGTCCCACAGTTGCCGAAGGAGTCAGAACCTGATGAATTCAGCCTTCTTCATGGTGGTGGGGTTTGGGGTGTAAATATTTAAGTTCGATATACTTATTCTGAAAGGGTGGCAGCACACAAGTTTACCCAGGAAGCTACATTCCACAATATAAAGGTCTGCTCCACAATTAACATTAATGTACTTGAAATGGGATTCTAAAAAGAAAGTGATTTGAGTAGCAGAAACAGGAATGCTATTTTAATACACTGGGACTAGAAGGAGGGCATTTAGCTCCAAAAGACTGTTTCTTCATTTGGTCCACTTTTGGCTGATCCATATTTGGTTCTATGTTTTCTTGATTGTTTGATCTCAACAAAAAATATCAGTTGAATTCAGCTGTGAGAAATTGTTGTTGCTGTTTGAGGAATCTAAAACATGGATGCACAGTTTCTCGATAAGGAGCTGATTGTTTAGGATTGTGATGAGAAATTAGAGTTAACTTTTCAGTCCAGTGACCCTTCTTCAGAAATTGCTTCACTGGACTTCAAACATTAAGTCTGTTTTCTCTTCACAGATGCTGCTGGGTTTCTGCAGCAATTTCTGTTTTTCTTTCCGGTTTCCAGCATCTGCAGTTCTTTGCTTTTCTTTCAGAGATATTCCTTGATTTAAAAGGTTGGTAGTTGGCAGGTCTGTATTCTCTGGTTGAACACTTTTAAGACGAGGAGAGACCTTGGCCTTGGAATCAAGGGATAATGGGAAGTTGTTGGGAAGGTGTTGATGTCCTAGAACACCCATGTTAGGACTGAATGGCAGAGCAGGCTTGTCATTCCTCCTCCTTCCCATTCAATTAGCTTGTAAGTGCCAATTGATCCCAGTTTCAATAGCATTTTGGAGAAAGATTTCTGCTCCCCGCGCCCCCCTAAAAAGAAAAGACAGAACTTATAAAGTTAATTATAGGGCCCTGGGTAGTGTTGTTGAACAGAGAGATCTAGGAGTTCAGGTATGTAATTGGGATGACATGTTGAGGTTGTACAGAATGTTGGCGAGGCCATTTTTTTTGGAGTAATGTGTACAGTTCTGGTCCCCTGCTATAGGAAGGATATTATTAAATTGGAGAGGGCTCAGAAGCGATGTTGCTGGGACTGAAAGGTTTGTGTAATAAAAAAAAGGCTGAATAGGCTGGGACCTTTTTCACTGGGCCAAAGGAGGTGGAGGGGTGACCTTTAAAGAGGTTTGTAAAATGATTCTGGGCATAGATAAGGTGAATGGCAAAGGTCTTTTCTCCAGGGTGAGAGAGTTCAAACCAAGAGGACACATTTTTAAGGGAAGAGGAGAAAGGTTTAAAAGAGACCTAAGGAGCAAGTCTCTCACTCACTCTCACACGCTCTCTCACAATGATTCACATGTGGGATGAAGTGCCAGAAGTGGTAGGTGCAGGTACAGTTGCACCATTTAGAAGATATTTGGACAGGTACATGAGTAGGAAGACTTTAGAGGGATATGGACCAAACACAGGCAAGTGGGTCTAGTTTGGTTTGGGAAGCTTGATTGGCATGGATGAGTTGGACTGGAGGGACTGTTTGCATTCTGAATAACGCTGTAACATCTCCCCTGAATAATATAAATGCATTTTATGGTTTTGCCCCTTGTCTGAATTTTTCCAAAGCAGGGACAGGATAGACACTATCAAATAAGGCTGTATTTGTAGCCAGTCCCACTATTAGGTAGAGTTCTTTGTGCAGAGGTGCAACATTGGAGTTTTCCTTTAAAACTCATAGAAATGTGCCATTTATCAAACAAATCACCAAATCCTAGGTTTGGTGTGCAAGTAATGACAATGCCTTCCACTAATATATGGATTCTAGTAAAATCAAGCATTCACGTTCTTCAACACATTATTTTGAATTGATTCCATATTGAGACTGGGCAACTACACTTCATGGTTGCTACCGTTTCGTTGCCATTAGTAATGATTTTACATTGGCCTTGAGTCTTTCTGCTTCTAATGGTCAGGACACACCTGGACAATTTTCCGGTTGCCAGGTAGCTGAGAGTGTTGGGGCTGTCGTGGAACATCTTGGCGAGGTGAGCAGCAAGGTCTGGAGCACAGTCTTCACTGCCAATGCCAGAATGTTGTCAGGGCCTATAGTTACTAAGTCTACTCCAAGTTTGTCTCATTTGGCATGGTGATAGCGCCACACAACACAATGGAGGGTACTGTCAGTCCTGAAGGCAGGACTTTGTCTCCACAAGGACTGTGCAATGGTCACTCTTACTGATCCTGTTATGGACAGTTGTTTCTGCAGGTGGCAAATTGGTAAGGATGAAGTCGGGTATGTTTTTCTGTCTTGTTGGTTCCCTCACCACCTGCTGCAGATATCCTTTAACTCAGTCAGTATTGGTGCTGCTGAGCCATTCTTGATGGACATTCAAGTTACCCGTCCAGTGTACATTCTCCATCTTTGCTACCATCATTGCTTCCTCCAGGTTGTTTATATGATACCCAGTGGAGGTGAGCTAGTATTCTGAAGGTCGAAAAGCATTGTGGGCAGATGTATTTCACCAATGAAGTTCACTGGCCAATAGGCCTCCAAGTTGATAGAAATGACACAACAGAGATGGGCCAATGGCATAATTCTCCTATTGTTAAATTCCACGTGTCACCTACGAACTGAGTTCCTCTGACCCAATCAACAAATTCTGTTTTTTATTTCTCCCTCATGTACATAATCTAGATTCTGCTTAAATATTTGAATACTATTCACTACTCGTGATGTAATTTTCACATTCTTGCCTCTATTGATGTAAACTTTATCTTTTGTCAGATGAACAAATAGACTTTTTTATCTGGAATAGGGCCCAGTAACTAAGCAGTAAATCTTCGCAAAGCCCTCCACCTCCACATAGGGAGAGACAGTGAGCCTGAAGTGGAGCTTGTATCAGTCAGCAGCAAAACTATTATACATAATTAGCACCTTAAGAATGAACACATCTTATTTAGATCATCATCATCACATTCTCCAAACCCTCCAAAAGTGACTCATAATGAATTGTTTTGAACTGATTTGATTTTATTTGTTCAGGGGAAGTGGGAATCTCTGGCTCAGCCAGTATATATTGCCCATTCCTAATTACCATGGAGAAGGTGGTGCTGAGCTGTTGCCTTGAACCGCTGCAGTCCATGTGATGGAGGGACACCCACTGTACTCTTCGAAAGGAGTTTCAGAATATTGACCCGACAACACATGAAGGAAAAGCAATGTACTTCCAAGTCAGGATGATGAGTGGCTTGGAAGGGAGCTGGCAGGGGTTACTGTTCCTGTGTATCTATTGCCCTTGTCCTTCTGAATGGTGGTTGTTATAGGTTTGAAGAGGAGCTGTCAGAGGAGCATTGCTGAGTTGCTGCACTACATCTTATCGATGGTACATTGCTGAGCCTAGGACACTACTTTGAGGAATCTCTTGCAAAAATGTCCTCGAGCTGAGATGACTGCCCTCCAATAACCACAACCATCTTCCTTTGTGCTTGGTATGACTTGAAACAGCAGCAAGCTTTTCCCTATTTACCAATAACTCCAGTTTTGCTGGGCTCCTTGACACTACACTCTGTCAGATGTTGCTTTGATGTCAAGGACAGTCTCACTCACCTCACTTTCTTTGTTCATGTGTAGACCAAGGCTGTAATGAGGTCAGGAAAAGAATAGTCTTGGTGGAACCCAAGCTCATTGTCAATGACATTAAATACTATTGCCTATGACCCTTCCATCACTTCGAGACTAGACGTTAATTGACTGGATTGAATACGGAGAAAGTGAGGACTGCAGATGCTGGAGACCAGAGCTGAAACTGTGTTGCTGGAAAAGCGCAGCAGGTCAGGCAGCATCCAAGGAGCAGGAGAATCGACGTTTCGGGCATGAGCCCTCCTTCAGGATTGAATATGACCTGCTTTTCATGGACAGGACGTATCTCGGAAGTTTTCTTCACTGCTGAATAGATGCCACTTTTGTAGCTGTACTGGAACAATTTATCTAGGGGCTTGGCTAGTTTTGAAGAATACGTCTTCAGTACTATTGTCAGTGGGTTATCAGAGTCAAGATCAGAGTGATGCTGGAAAAGCACAGCAGGTCAGGCAGCATCTGAGAAGCAGGAAAATCCACGTTTTAGGCAGGAGCCCTTTATCAGGAAGGGCTTTCGCCTCGTGTGTTATCAGGGCCTATAGCCATTTATTGATAATAAATGGCATGAACCGAATGGGTGAAGCTGGCATCTGTGATGCTGGGGATCTCGGGAGGAGACTGAAATAGATCATCCACTTGGCATTTATGGCTGGATGTAAATGCTTCAGCTTTGTCTTTTGCATAGAGTTTTTAAAAAATCAATTGTGGGATGTGAGCTTTGCTGGCTGGCCAGCATTTATTCTCCGTCCCTAGTTGTCCTTGAGAAAGTCGTGGTGAGCTGCCATCTTGAACCTGTGCAGTCCATCTGGTCTGATATGCTGGTCTTTGCCCACCATTGAGGATGGTAATATTCGTGCTGCCCTCCATCTCCTGTTAGTTAGTTCATTGAACTGTATCATTCTCAAGTGGAATGCCAAGTCTGCTTCACTGGCTGAGTTCTTAGAATGAAATGCTGCAGTAAGTACAGAGAGTGTCTCCCACTGAACCCCACTCTGCCTATACACACTCTCCCTCAGTATTGCTTCCCTCGACACTGCAGTGTGCCCTCAGTACTGTTCCATTCCTCAACCTCTGACCATGCAGTAACCCCTCCTCATTACTCCTGTTGACAGTGTAGCACACTCTGAATACTCAGGTGTTGACCTAGATTTTGCATTCAAATCCCTCAAATGGGGCTTGAAAATCTCCAGCCTCTGATTTGGAGGCTGGTGTGATCCTCATTGAACCAGAGTTGACTCACCATGTGCTGAAAGTTATCTGATGAGAAGAGAGTCTGGCAAAGAAAAGAGTGTATGGAAAGTTACAATCAAAAGCTGCTGAGTTAGTTTTAATGACTGGAGTTTTTGGTGTAATTTTAGCAGAATGCAAGTCCCAGGCCCACTTTAAACATGATTGCATGTTTGGTTGTGAGCCGTTATCATGGGATGATGTATGCACCAAAACAACTGGCAGCAGTTCCGGGAGTGTGCCAGCTCCTAAAATAACCTTTGGCTGAAATAATCGTTAATGGGTTACTGTATAAACATCCAACGACAGCAAACAAAAAAAATACAAGCATGGACTGCTTTCTAAACGGTGAGAAAATTCATAAAGCCAAAGTACAAAGGGATCTGGGAGTGCGAGTCGAGGACTCTCTAAAGGTAAGCATGCAGGTTGAGTCCGTGATTAAGAAAGCGAATGCAATGTTGTCATTTATCTCAGGGTTGGAATATAAAGCAGCAATGTGCTACTGAGACTTTATAAAGCTCTGGTTAGGCCCAATTTGGAGTACTGTGTCCAGTTTTGGTCCCCACACCTCAGGAAGGACATACTGGCAATGGAGCGTGTCCAGTGGAGATTCACACGGATGAGAACAGAAATGCGGAGATATTTCTTCAGCCAGAGAGTGGTGGGCCTGTGGAATTCATTGCCGCAGAGTGCAGTGGAGGCCGGGATGCTAAATGTCTTCAAGGCAGAAATTGATAAATTCTTGATGTCACAAGGAATTAAGGGCTACGGGGAGAATGCGGGTAAGTGGAGTTGAAATGCCCATCAGCCATGATTAAATGGCAGAGTGGACTTGATGGGCCGAATGGCCTTACTTCCACTCCTATGTCTTATGGTCTTATGATGACCTGGACACCAGAAAGGCTTCTTTTCTTGCAAATCTCCAAAGGATTTAGAAACACCCACATTTTGAACTTGTGTGTTGCTGTGATCCAGACATACAGGAGCTTATCTATACACTATTATTAACCTTTACTGAGTGAGAAATTTCTTGAAGGGTGTGGTTGGGTAACTGGCTGTCCTCTTGGATCAGGTCAGTCTCATGTTCATAACACTGATTTTAAAACTGCCAAGTGCATCTGAATTTCTAATTACCATATGCAGCAGCTCCTGTTGATTTGCTTTCATTTTCATATCACTGTTAATTGTAAAACTCAGTAGCAATACAAATTTACCATGCTGCGGTTGCTCGTGTGCAAAATGACTAATTGATTTGAAGTGGTGGCAGTCAGTGTCATCGTTGTTTGATTTACAAGTGTTGGGGAGTTTGAGAATCTCTGTAAAGGTCTTGAATTTGTGAGCAATAATCTACTTTTGTAGTGTTGACAAATTGCAGATCGTAAGCATTGGGATCAGTAATTGCACTTCCTGCTTCAGTGGACACACATTTTTGACATTATCATTCCAATGTTATTTTATTTTTCTTTTGTTCATTGGTACTTGTCCATGATTTCTGTATAGGGATCTCTGAAGGCTATGACCCTCCACTACCATCATCCCTTCCCACACTCACTGAATACCACCTCCCATTGAGCTTTTCACCATTCACTAGATGGCAGAGGAACATCTAATGATGGACAGTTAAAGTCTGTCCCACATTCCTCACTTCATCTTGTATCTTGTGATCTGCAAGGAGAAAGTGAGGACTGCAGATGCTGGAGATCACAGCTAAAAATGTGTTGCTGGAAAAGCGCAGCAGGTCAGGCAGCACCCAAGGAGCAGGAGAATCGATGTTTCAGGCTTATGCCCGAAACGTCGATTCTCCTGTTCCTTGGATGCTGCCTGACCTGCTGCGCTTTTCCAGCAACACATTTTCAGCTCTTGTGATCTGCAAATAATAACTTGCAGGGAGTAGGTAGTAACAACTGGAAATTGATCTCCAATCCTTTCCGACTAACGAAACTAAAAAAAAACCAAAGAACCGCAGATGCGGGGAATGAGAAACAAACTCAGAAGTGAGTGGAAAAATTCAGATCTGACAGCATCTGTAGAGAGAAAGCAGAGTTTTTTTATTGGTGAAAATATACTTTATTCATGAAAATCTTTTTGAAACATGTGCCATGAATGAAGCAGTTCTACTTACGGAGAACAAATTAAGCCTTGATGGTCACCATTTTCTATATTTACAAATAACCTCTTGGCATTTAGCCGAGGCGTCAGCAGGGCCCAATTACTGAATGGACACTCATAATGCTTTGGCAGAAGAACTTTACACGATGGTCTTTCCCCACTGGGTCTTGGTGGCAACTGCCCCAAGCTTTAGCGCGTCCCTCAGCATTTAGTCCTGGACCTTGGAATGGGACAGTTGGCAGCACTCAGTTGAGGTTAACTCCTTCAACTGGAAGACCAACAAGTTTCAGGCAAACCAAAGAACGTCTTTCACCGAGTTGGTGGTCCTCCAGGCGCAGTTGATGTATGTGCTGGTGTGCATTCTAGGGAACAGACTGTAGGTTAGAGTCCTATGTCACGGAGCTGCTTGGGACGAACCTCGACAAACACCACTACACTCCTCTCCAGACTTCCTTTGCATAGGCACATTCCAGAAGGAGGTGTGTGACAGTCTCGTCCCCTTCACTGCCACTTCAAAGGCAGCGTGTGGAGGCACAGAGAGTCCGGGCATGCATAAAGGATCTCTTTCTCACCACCAGCCAAGCCATGTCTTGCTGCTTGTTTGAAAGTTCTGGTGATGAGTCGTTTTGCCAAATGACTTTGACAGTGTTCCCAGGGAGCCAATGGACAGGATCCACCCACTCAGGGTCTCAAGGACACTATGTGCTAACCACTTCCTGAGGGACTTGTGGCCAAAGGTGTTTTCCTTCACATTTCTCCATGAAGGACAGGTGATATGGAATGATCCAACTACTTGAAACGTTCCGCAGCAACGAGGCCAGACCCATCCGTCGCAACACTGGGGACAGGTAGAACCTCAGTATGTCGTGATACTTGGTGTTTGCGTACCGGGGATCTGCACACAGATTGATACAGTGCACACCAGGGTGAGGGTAGCATTGGGTGTGTTTTTCCCTCTTTGCCCAGATCTTTATACATGATGTTCCTTTGAATATGGTCCATTTTCGATCTCCACATGAGGTGGAAGGTGTCACCGGTGCCTGCAGTGACGCAGGTTTGGGGAATAGGCCAGACCTGTGCCACGTATTCCTGATGAAACGTCGATTTTTCCTACTACTCTGATGCTGCCTGACCTGCTGTGCTTTTCCAGCACCACTCTGATCTAAACCCACGTACAACAACACTGAGAGCACCTCACCTCACACTTGATGGCCAGGTTTTTGCCCACAATGGAGAGCGACCGGTGCTCCCATCTGCCCAATGTCTGCCTCACTTCAGTGATTACATTCCTCCCAAGACTTGGTGCACACCCCAGCCCCTTTAAACTAAATACCCATCACCTTCAGGTGGTCTGTCTGACAGTGAAGGGGATGAAGGATTGGTCGGCTCAGTTTCCAAAGGGTATGGCCCCGCTCTTGCCTTGATGCACCTTGGCTCCTGTGGCCTGTTCAAATTGGTCACAGATGTTCATGACTTTGTGCACTGATAGCAGATTCGAGCAGAAAATGGCAATGTCATCCATGGACAGGGAGGCCTTAACCTGTAGGCCACTGCTGCCAGGAATAGTCACTTCTCTCAGGCTCACATTCTCCTTGATGGACTCAGCAAAAGGCTCTATACAACATATAAATAAGGCAGGTGAGAGGGAGCAGCCCTGCATGATTCCAGATCTGATTGGAACGCTTTCAGATTCCCACCCACTGATTGAAACTGTTCCTTTAACAAGGTTAGGTTGTCCTTGGCGTTTTTCAGAGAGGTTGTAAATGACACAGGTTCCAAACAAACCTGAGGTTGGATGGATTTTAGGGACAATTTGTTTACAGCTAACAGATACTGTCTCAGGCAGAAGGCCTTCAAGTTTAAAAATAAAGCACTTATATAATGAAAGGGGAGTGACCAGTTCTAGCAGCTCAGCTATTGGTTTAGTTTTAATGTAGCAGTGTGTATGTAGTGAAGAAAGGCTGCTAGACCCTCTCTGTCTCTGACTTCTCTCCTGTAAGAACTTATTTGATATTTCCTTTCTGTGCCAAGGGGTGTTGATGGGATTGTTGCAAGTATTTTAAAACAACATCATTAAGTTGAGATGGCTTATTGGGTTTTTGGATAGGATAATTTATTTGGTACAGAGGAGCCTTGATCACCCAAACGAAATGGGAGGGCACTGTTTCATTCAGTTAATTGATTATTCAGTTAATTGATTCAATGCCTCTCTACTGGGGCTTGGGGTTTTCTGTTAAGTCCGCTCCCTGTTCAGGAGACGAGGCAGCAAAACCTCGTCTCCTGGCCAACACTGACCCCTCACCCACCGTGCGCTCCCGCCCTCATACCCACCTCCCCCTCCAATACTGCCCTACTCCTTGCCTGCCCCACAACCCTGTCCGCCCCCGCCCTGTCTCCGGGGCAGCCGGACTGAACACCAACAACAAGACTGCTGAGGTGCTACGTTTTTTGGGGGGGGGTGAGACACACATACACACAACTTTTTACTGCATGTTTGACAGGTTGCACTTTTCAGTGTTGGAGAGATTATCTGGGGAAGGGGGGGTTTACGGTATGCCCCTTTGTAGGACTCCTGGGAAGGTTTGTGGTGAGAGTGAGGGCGGGAGGTCAGTCATTTG
Organism: Chiloscyllium plagiosum; assembly: GCF_004010195.1. NCBI lineage: Eukaryota > Metazoa > Chordata > Chondrichthyes > Orectolobiformes > Hemiscylliidae > Chiloscyllium > Chiloscyllium plagiosum. The sequence goes on along the minus strand of NC_057715.1, from coordinate 121,333,846 downwards.
GAGACGGTGCCTGGGCTCCCATCAGTCCAGGAGCACTTCAGTAAGCCAAGCTCACTTTTAAGTGCTGTAAACAAAAGACGCAATCAGTGTTGGAAACATGTCTTTGATGTAATGATGTTTCTATCTGGATCTCAAGATCTCCTTCGGATAATCTGATATTTGGATAATCGAGGTTCCTCTGTATTCTGTTTTCTGTTCTTTGTGTTTCTTTCAGTAATCTTGGAAATAAGTTTTTTTTTTAAACTAAGTAGTTGGACCAGCTCATTCTCTCCTGGAATATCCACTGTACACCTGTTTAAAGTCAAATAGCAAAGTTAGGATCTGGGCTATCTTCTTGAAATGTTTTGAAGGTGTCTGGCCTGGTCCATAATAATTGCACTAACAATCTTGGTGTAGAGCAGTCAGATCTGATTGCAGATTCCCTCCCCAAAGCCCATTTTGGAGAGAACATCTCTCATGTAGGTGTGCGATATCCTGTTGAAGGCTTTCTCCTGGTCCAGGCTGACGAGGCAAGTTTCATCCTCTCCCATCCTGCACATAGTCTATCATATTCCTGAGGACCGTGAGACTGAGTGATCTTCCTGTTTGGTATAGCACAGGTTTGGTCTCGGTGAATCACTGATCCCAGGGTAGACCTGACCATGTTTCACGTTCAGTGACGCTTCTTCAGTACTGATAGTAGGTAGGAAATGATAGTGTGGGGGAGGGGTAAAGAGTAAACGATAGGTGGAGATGCAGCTCAGAGAGAAAAATGGTTGGGTCAACAAAGGAATGGATAAAGGGGTAAAAACAATGACTGCAGATGCTGGAAACCAGATTCTGGATTAGTGGTGCTGGAAGAGCACAGCAGTTCAGGCAGCATCCAAGGAGCTTCGAAATCGATGTTTCGGTCAAAAGCCGAAACGTCGATTTCGAAGCTCTTTGGATGCTGCCTGAACTGCTGTGCTCTTCCAGCACCACAAATCCAGAAGGAATAGATAAAGGTCAGTCTGTGAGAGTGAATAGCTGTAATGAGGACGATTAGTGGCTGACAATGGGTTGTGTGTGGTAGCAGCCCATGTGATGACAACGCCCAGTGTGCAGGGGGTTAGGATAAGGATATGGGAGAAGTTGCTCAAGCCTTAAAATTGTTGAACTCAATACGGAGTCCAGAAGGCTGCAGAGTTCTCAAATGAAAGATGATTTGCTGTTCTTTCAGCTTGCTCTGAGCTTCACTGGAACACTGCAACAAGCCCAAGACAGAGATGTTGGCCAGGGAACAGGCTGGTGTGTTGAAATGGCAGGCAACCAGAAGCTCAGGGTAATTTTTGAAGACAGAACATAGATGTTTTGCAAAGTGATCGTCCAGTCTGCACTGTCTCCTGAATGTTTTCCTATCTGTAATGAGTTCTGAGGAAGGATCACTGCACCTGAAACGTTAGCTCTGCTTTCTCTCCACAGAGGCTGCCAGGCCTTCTGAATTTTTCTATCAATTTCTGATTTTGTTTCTGATTATCAAAACTAGTTCAGGATAATTCTTGCAGTACTTACCATTTTAATGTTTTCCCAGCCAGAAATAGCTCCAGCTCTTTGGGCTGCAGGGAATTTGGTGAAATCATTATTGATTGGTCAACCTCACAGCCTGTTGCAGAGTACCAAGGCTGATTGCATTTCACCCAATGCCATGTTGATGCACTCAATCCCACAGTAGTCTCAGGACTGCGATCAGATCCAGAATGCTGACTGATTCCTCTGTGTTTTGACTGAGCCAGGCAACAGGAATACTTAGGAAGATTAGGAAGTTCTAATCTCAACTGTATTTCAGAATAGCTGAGAGCCATGTTGCAATTACTGCCACGACCATCACCAATACAAAGTATCAAATTATCTTCAGTTAATGGGTAATGTAGTGCACCTTCCCTTTATGTTGACAGGTTTCAGATTTGATTCTTGTCCCATGTATTAAGTAGGACCAATGGAAGGTAACTAAGTTAAAGGTAAAGTTGCCGCAGTCCCAGCTGACCAAAGGGATACTCTCATTATTGAGAGATGTGCGGGTCTCTACGCCTCAGGGGAGTGGCGAAGTTGAAAAGGCAGGACCTTCATGGTGACCTCAGTCAGTACGAGAATTGAACCTGTGCTGTTGGAGTTGCTCTGCATCGCAAACCAGCCTTCCAGGCAACTGAGCTAGCCAAAATGGTGTACTTAGAATTAATGTGACTTGTGGTTAGACATTATCAAATTTTCCCAGAAAATGGGTGTTGCTAGACAAACGCCAGATATTGAGCCATTCTTGCTTCTTTTCTTATCCTGAGAATATAAGCATCACATCAGTGAGCCTGATGTCAGTGGTAGGGAAGCTGCTGGAGAAGATACTGAGGGATAGGATCTATTCACATTTGGAAGAAAATTGGCTTATCAGTGATAGGCAGCATGGTTTTGTGCAGGGGAGGTCTTGTCTTAATAATTTAATAGAACCCTTTGAGCAAGTGACAAAGTTAATGGAAGAGAGAAGGGCTGTAGATCTCATATACATAAATTTCAGTAAGGCGTTTGACAAGGTTCCCCATGGTAGGCTTACGGAGAAAGTGAAGTTACATGGGGTCCAGGGTGTACTAGCTAAGTGGATAAAGAATTGGCTGGGCAACAGGAGGCAGAGAGTAGTAGAGGAAGTGAGTTTCTCAAAATGGAGAACTGTGACCAGGTTGTTCCACAGGGATCTGTGCTAGAACCACTGTTGTTTGTGATATACATAAATGATCTGGAGGAATGTATAGGTGGTCTGAATCGCAAGTTTGCAGATGACACCAAGATTGGTGGCGTAGCAGATAGTGAAAGGGACTCTTAGAGAATGCATCAGAATATAGATAGATTGGCGAGTTGGACGGAGAAATGGCAGATGAAGTTCAATCCAGGAAAATGCGAGGTGATGCATTTTGGAAGATCCGATTCAAGACCGAACTATATGGTAAATGGAAAAGCCCTGGGGAAAACAGACGTACAGAGAGATCTGAGTGTTCAGGTCCATTGTACCCTGAAGGTGGCAACACAGGTCGATAGAATGGTCAAGAAGGCATAGGGCATGCTTTCCTTCATCGGACGGGGCATTGAGTACAAGAGTTTGGCAGGTCATGTTACAGTTGTATAGGACTTTGATTTGGCCGAATTTGGAGTACTGCATACAGTTCTGGTCCCCACATTACCAAAAGGATGTGGATGCTTTGGAGCGGGGGCAGAGGAGGTTCACCAGGATGTTGCCTGGTATGGAGGGCACTAACTATGAATAGAGGTTGAGTAGATTAGGATTATTTTCATTAGAAAGATGGAGTTTGAGGGGGGACTTGATTTAGGTCTCCAAAATCATAAGTAGTATAGACAGGGTGGATAGCAAGAAGCTTTTTCCCAGAGTAGGGGCCTCAAGTACTCGGAGTCCCGAGTTCAAGGTGAGAGGGGAAAGGTTTGAGGGAAATATAGGTGGAAAGCTCTTTATGCAGAGGTTGGTGGGTGCCTGGAACGTTTTGCCAGCGAAGGTGGTAGAGGCTGGCACGATAGTGTCATTTAACATGTATCTAGACAGATACATGAATGGGCAGGGAGCAAAGGGACACAGACCCTTGGAAATAGGGGACAGGCTTAGATAGAGGATCCAGATTGGCGCTGGCTTGAGGGTCTGAAGGGCTTGTTCGTGTGCTGTAATTTTCTTTGTTCTTTATTCTTTGTCAGTGGTGAAACCAGCACAATCCAGGTTGTCCTTGAGACAGTGGAGTGAGCACTGTGCCCCCCCCCCAAAGACACTGAATGGCACTATATCGCTCAAGCAGGCGGTACTGGTCATGTTCCCATGTGCCTGCTTCCTTCCTCTTCCTATGCAGTAGAGTTTGGAAAGAAGTAACCACACTCCTCATGAAGGAAGACAGTGATGAATGTCTACCAGAACAAGAGAGATGAAAAGGAGAGCTATAGGATCATGAGACTGTTTCAAAGACTAAGTCTCTTCTTCTTTGCAACCCCAAGGGATCAAGGCAGGAATGATGTGGCCAATTTTGGAGAAGCCTTGGATCAGTACGGTGAAGAACAGGTACACTTAGCTGGATTTACCTGTTCTTGTCATTTTTCTGTAAGGATACTTGAACAGTGACCCAAAACTCCTCCTATTAGAACATTTAGAACAATGGGACAGTGGTTGAGATGAGTTAAGGTGAAGCATAAATAGTGGCTTACACCACTTTGACTCTCTGTAACTGCAATAAACAGCTGGTCTCTGGATTCTGATCATCTGTGCCATGAGAATAGCTATTAATTTTGTGCATTATTGTTGTTATTATTTATTATTAATATTTAGAGAATGACAATGTCCGAAATTGATAAAATTGTTGATCAAGTTCTTAAGTAATAAAACTTTCCCTTCTCTACTTCCTCCAGAACATGAATTGTCAGTAATTCCGAAGAGCACACTATATTTTTCCTGAAATGCAATGGAGCAACTAATGTATAGGCCAGCTTCCTATGTGTGCACGTATGTGTGAGAGGTGGGGAGGCAGGGTCACAGGAACAGGGTCCTATGATCTTTCTAATTCGACTATCTTTGATCAGGAGCTCGTGCTGGTCGAGGACGTGTGGAGAGGGGAGGCTCAGGATTTACTCACTCAGATCGCAAAACTCCAAGAGGAAAACAAACAGCTGACGATGAACCTTTCTCACAAAGATATAAGCCTGACTGAAGAAGAAATCCTGAAACAGGAAGGTAAAAACAACAAGAAGTTTTCTGAGTCAGTTTGCTTGAAACAACTATTTCCCTCACCCTGTATGGACTAATAATGAAGGAATGCCTAGAACTAAAAGAGCGGAATTAATTTGAGTAAACATGGCTATGTGTTTGCTATTGAAATGATATACATGCAGTACTAGTGCATCCAAATGTAAGGTGGTTAGAAAAACATTCAGAAGCAAAATGCAAAACCTTTTACATGAGCAGTTAAGAGTTGGAATGTGCTACCTGATAGATTCAATAGCAGCCTTTAAAAGGGGAACTTGATAAATACTTGAAGGAGAACAATAATTGAGAGTTCTGAGGAAAGAGCAGAGACTAACTGGATTGCTCTTTGAAAGAGCCAATGCACACTCAATGGGCCAAATGGTCTCTTATGTTGTGGCACTCACTAATTCTAACTAAGAGAATTAGACATTGAAGGGTGGAAACCAAAATGTATTTTCAGGCTGACAGGACAATGAGACCAGTGGCATCAGTGAATAATATATTTTAATTCCCCTGTTCAGGTGCCCTGAACAACTTCGCTGACTTTTGCACTGCATGTGAGAGTGGTGTTGTGTTTATTTTACTTGATTAATATTCCAGAGAATGCAAGATCAAATTCACCACGGCAGTTAAAGAATTTGAGCCTTCATCTCTATCTAGAGAATTGCTGTGTTCTGTTCCTTCTTGTCTAAAACTTTATTTTCCTCGAATTGACCATTTGTCTCTTTGACGATATCCCACGTGTATCCCACCCAAGTTGAATCAGGAGGACTGGCCCAGAGGTGCATGTGCTTCCTACCAGGATTGAATCCCACATGGACAGCGAGGCCACAATACATCCAAGCTGTTCCAATTCTTGGCTATTGGACAGTTCTCTCTCAACGAACGATGGAAAATAGAAGGATAATAATTCAACATTGATAACAGCCCTCTTTGTTGCCCCTTCTGTGATTTGTCACACTGCTTCTCTCTCTTCTGTCTCCCTTACCAACTGTGCAAACCATGTTCCTTCTTGGGTGAATCATGACCTTCTGCAATTTAACACGTGGAAAATCCAAGGCCATTGTTTTCAGTCACCACAACAATCTCTGTTTCCTTGTATCGCCTAATTCTGCCTCTGTGTCAGCTGACTGCTGTTGAAATATCTTATCCCTGGGTTTGTTACTGCTAGACTCACCTATTCAAGAGTGCTCCTTACTCGGCTCCCAGCTTCCACCTTCAATAAAATTCAACTCAACCAGCACTCTGCTGGCCATGTTAGAACTGCACAAAGTCTTTGTTCACTGTCTGACTTGGGCTCCTGATTAGGTAACAACTTAATTTTTAAACTTCTCACTTATAGTCTCATCCCTCCCTATCTCTTTAGCCTCCTCCAATACCTCAATATTTCTCCAGCTGTGGCCTCATATGCATCCTTTACTCCCGTTATTTTACCATTGGCAGCTTTGTCTCCATCTGTAAACTCTGGCATTCCCTCCACCTTTAAGACACTCTTTAAAACTTTCCTCTTTGTCTATACTTTTAGATATCTTTATAATTATTTCTCATTATTTAGCCATGGTTTGGTTGGCCGCACTCTCATTTCTGAATCAGAAGTCACACTGTTGATTGATGTTGGTACTGAAGGAGGCTCCTGGGTAGTCCCTCATATGGATGTAAAAGATGTGATCAGGTTAGGCCATACAGGTGCACGATCCTTTATCCAAAATGCTCGGGACCAGCTTGTTTTAAGAATTCAGAATTTTTGTATTTCAGAATAAATGATAGTTTGGTGAAATTTTTAAAAATCTTACTGGAGGAATACACTCGCTAAATAAAATGGGGCCTTGAGAAAGAATCGAGGCCTGCCGGTGCTGGGCCCCACCCCACCCGTTGCATCTGGTGACACGCATTGAGTGGGTGGTGACTTGGGTTAACTGTTTGCACGCCAAACAACCTTGTTAAAGAGAAAAAAAACTCCACAAAAAAGCCTTCGAGATTTTGGATAAAGATTGTCTACCTACACTTCGTTGACTTAGCTTGACACTTTTACTTCTAATAATGTTCACACTTACATAGAATACTTTATCTTAGCATGCTTCAAGCAATGAGTGCCTTGACATTTTGAAGTGCATTGCAACTCCAGTCTGTATTTTCAGAATGCTGAGATGTGATGTGAGGACTGAAATAGAAACAGAATTCAAAATCTATCTTCGAAACATGCAAGGGACCCACTGACATTAAACTGTAAAGTTATTTTTGTCCCCTGGGTGCTAAGCTGAGACACAATCTTGTGGACCTCTTCTGCTCTCTCTCACTCCAACAGCTATTACACACACTCAGAGGTGAACTAGAACTTGCAGAGGGCATTATTTCAAATACTGGGCATGATAAAAATCTTGGCAGTCTGTCACCTAAAAATATAATGCCTGCACCTTAATGGATAAATCCAATTCTGAGTTTCTTGTTAGCCCGTGATGACGTATATTTATCCTGCAATATATGGAAAGACATTAAAATACCAAAGGTCACGTCATTATTGAAGTGATGTGTATATTGTTACCACCAACAAAACATCCAATAATAATAATTAGCGCAAGTAACTTTGAACATTGTGTGTATGAGAAAGATCTAGTCTGGACTCTGGCCTAAACTGTTGGTTGCAGATGTCCACAGTGACAGAGAAGCTAAAACTCTGTTTAATGGATGGAATACAGATTTTGCACACACCTTCCCCTGCTTTCAATAGATAGTAAATTTGATAAAACCAGCATTTCTCTCAATCTTTTCAGTTTTCTTATGGAACAGGACAGGTTAAAGTTATTTCCACTCTGTGAAATGGGAGTGAGAAATAGGTTCACTCCAAATTTAGTGCTTCCCAGTTCCTGGTGCAAATTAGAGTTGACTATTAATTCTCTGCAGGCTGTTGGCTATATCAATGTCACACTGGATATTTTATTAATTGAATCCATAATCAAGAGCATACTATGTCCTGAACTGAATTAGATTAGATTAGATTACTTAGTGTGGAAACAGGCCCTTCACCCCAACAAGTCCACACCGACCTGCCGAAGCGCAACCCACCCAGACCCATTCCCCTACATTTACCCCTTCACCTAACACTATGGGCAATTTAGCATGGCCAATTCACCTAACCTGCACATTTTTGGACTGTGGGAGGAGCACCCGGAGGAAACCCATGCAGACACGGGGAGAATGTGCAAACTCCACACAGATAGTCGCCTGAGGTGGGAATTGAACCTGGGTCTCTGGCGCTGTGAGGCAGCAGTGCTAACCACTGTGCCACCGTGCTGCCCTCAAAACAGCATTTAACAGTCTTGTTACAGAGAGGAACTATTATTGGACGCTTTCTAGCAGGAATTTGCAGCGTAATCTGGGTCTGTGTTATGGGATCTGAAGCTCATGGCTTCAGCTGATGCCTTACAGGCTGAGAAATTCACACCCAGAATAGTATGTGGGTCTGCAATGCATCATCATTCTAATACTCTGCTGGTAGTATGACCAGATGGACAATTGATCTTTAAAAATCATAACCAGTATTTATTTCCTGTCTCATACTTAATGATTCATAATCAAATATTTGTGTCAACCTTTCAAATAAGTCTGGTTTGAAAGATTTGTTCTTCAGGGGCCAAATCCAGAATACCTTCAGTCCTATTTTTACTTACTCTGAAACTCTCATTATTTAACAGAGGTGTTTTCTGCAGGTTTAAAGGATCTTGAGAGTACCTTGTTTTTTGTGACATCTCCCTGTCCTCGGCCCAATATACCACAACCAATTCAACACATTATGTAAATAAATCAGTGCTCGTAATTGGAATATTTGACCTAAAGCGGGAGGCTGAACAGGCTGCAGCTATTTTCCCTGGAGTGTCGGAGGCTGAGGGGTGACGTTTTAGAGGTTTATAAAACCATGAGTGGCATGGATAGAGTAAATAGACAAGATCTTTTCCCTGGGGTAGGGGAGTCCAAACCTACAGGGCATAGGTTTGAGGTGAGAGTTGAAAGATTTAAAAGGAAACCGGAAAGAACTGTGGATACTGTAAATCAGTAACAAAAACTGAAGTTGCTGGAAAAGCACAGCAGATCTAGTGACATCTGTGAAGAGAAATCAAAGTTAACATTTCAGATTGGGTAACCCTTAGAATTGATGGTAGCTAGGAAAATGTCAGTTTATATGCAGAAGTTAGGGTGGGGGGGAGAGGAGTAAATGATAGGTAGAATAGAGCCCAAAGAGAGCGAAGAAACTTTAGACAAAGGAGCCAATAATGATCTGACTGGGAGGGTGGATAGCTGTTAATGGAGACTATTAGTGGCTAACAATAGTTCGTGTGTAATGGCAGACTATGTGGTAACAAGGAGAAAGTGAGGATTGCAGATGCTGGAGATCAGAGTCAAAATGTGTGGCAGTAGTGTGGTGCGAATGACCTGGTGTGTATAGTAGGGGTCTAGGACATGGGGGAGTTCAGGCCCTAAAATTCTTGAACTCCATATTGGGTTTGAGGGCTGCAGAGTCCTCAAGCGGAAAATGAGGTGCTATTCTTCTAGCTTTGCTTGAGCACTGCAACAAGCCTGAGACAGTGATATTGCCTGGGCAAGAGGGTGGTGTTTTAAAGTGGCAGGCAACTGGAAGCTCAGGGTTGTTTTTGCAGGCAGAATATAAATGTCCCACGAAGTAGTCAGCCAGTCTACGCTTAGTTTCCCCAATTTAGAGGAGATCACATTGCGAGAGTAAATGCAGTGAGAAGTGCAGATTCACCTGGAAGGTACGTTGGGTTCTTGGATACTGAGGAGGGAGGAGGAAAATGGGCAGGTGTCATACCTTCAGCAGTTGCAGGGGTAGCTTCTGTGGAGGGGTGTTGGGTGTGAAGGAAGAGTGGTCCAGGGTGTCCCAGAGGAAATGGTCCCTGCAAAAGGCGGACAAGGGAGGGGCGGAGAATATGTCTGGTGGTGGAATCTCACTTGAAATGAGACAGAAATGGTGGCTGATGATCTTCTGGATGTGTACGTTGGTGGGATGGTAGGTAAGGACAAAGGGGAACTCTATTGCTGTTGTAGGTGGGAAGAAGGGGAATGCAGGAGATGGGTCAGGCCCAGTTGAGTGCCCACTTGACAATGGTGCTGGGGAATCCTCAGTTGAGAAAGAAGGTGGACATTTCAGAAGCTCCCTTGTCGAAGTGGCCTCATCATAACAAAGGCAATGGAATGGAGTCTTCTTGCAACTGCTGATGGTGTGACACCTGCCCATTTACCCCCTCCCTCCTCGGTATCCAAGGGCCCAAATGTACCTTTCAGGTGAAGCAGCACTTTACATGCACTTTTCACAATCCAACCTACTGCATTCACTGCTCACAATGTGGTCTCTTCTACACTGGGGAAACGAAGAATAGACTGGGTGACTGCTTTGCAGAACCATCTACATTTTGCCCGCAAAAAGTCTCGAGCTTCCAGTTGCCTGCCACTTTAACACCCCAGCCTGTTAGCTGGCCAACACCTCTGTCTCAGGCTTGCTACAATGCTGCAGTGAAGTTCAGCGCTAACTGGAAGAACAGCACCTCATTTTCCGCTTGGGGACTCCGGACCCAATATAGAGTTCAATAATTTTAGGGGCTGAACTCTCCCATGTCCTAGCCCCCTACCACAAAAACCAGGCCTTGTTATCACATAGCCTGTCATTACACCATACCTATTCACCACTAACAGTCTCCATTAACAGCTATTCTGCCTCCCAGCCAGATTGTTATCGACTCCTTTGTCTGTAGAATTGTTCTTCACTCTCTTTGGGTTGTTTGCTTTCTTATTGTTTATTCCTATCCTGTTCTCCCTGTCTATCTTCTGCATGTAAACCAACATTTTCCAAGCTACCATCAGTTCTGAAGAACAGTCAGTGGACCTGAAATGGTAACTTTGATTTGGTGTCGGATCTTCGTGTGACCATCCTCCAAGATGGACTTTGGCATACGCAACAACGCAGAGTGGCTGAGCAGAGGCTGATACACTCTTCTTTCTGTCTCTCTCTCTGTCACGCACTCTCTCACGCACCCTCTTTTCTCTCTCTCTCTCTCTCTCTGTCTCTCTCTCACACTCACATACACACTCATGCAGACCCTTTCTCATTCACACAGCACATATGCCCTGCACACAGCCATTCACAGGTTTATCCTCCATCTCTCTCTCATGCTGTACCAGGCACTCACTCTCTCTTCTCGCTCCCTCACTCCCCCTCTTGCTCCCTCCCCGACACAAGGTTGGAATACCGACAGACTCTAACCTCACACCTTTAATGTGTTGTCTGGACTGAGATGTCACACTTTTTTTTATTAAACCTCAAATTTTCTTGGGAATGTGCCTTGAAAGAAGTTCTGGGATTTACATATTAACGAACCAAAACCTGCAACCCATTTTTTTTTTGTCAGTCGCCTGAGGCGGGAATTGAACCCGGGTCTCTGGCGCTGTGAGACAGCAGTGCTAACCACTGTGCCACCGTGCCGCCCATTTTAAAAGATGAAAGACTTAACAGCAATCTCGGTTTTTGTTTAGTATATTGTATCAGGTGCATGACACAATAATCTTTTACTATAAATTCTGTGTCTTATAACCTTGTCCCACTAGTTACCTGATGAAGGAGCAGCACTCCAAAAGTTAGTATTTACAAATAAACCTATTGGACTATAACCTGGTGTTGTGATTTTTAAGATCTCATCATATTCATGTGACCCAGTGAATATCAGTCTCACCTGAGGCACAATGTCAAGCAAAATACATGGCTTTGAATCATGAACGTAGGGTTATCAGTAAAAACCAATGATGCTCACATCATCAAAATGGATTAAAATCCTTTCCATTGGCAATCACCAACAGTCATGTGCTGATTTCTCTTGTCTTTTAGCTGGGATGTCAGAAAGAGAATGGCAAGTGATGAAGAAGCTAAAGGAAGTGGTTGATAAACAGCGGGATGAGCTCAGAGCTAAAGACCGAGAATTAACTCTCAAAAACGAAGATGTTGAAGCCGTAAGTGTTTGTCTCTTCAGCCTGGACTGAAATTAATGTATGGGGGTCTAGATTAGAGTGGTTCTGGAAAAGCACAGCAGGTCAGGCAGCATCCGAAGAGCAGGAAAATCAACGTTTCGGGCAAAAGCCCTTCATCAGGGATAGAGGCAGGATGCCTGCAGAGTGGAGAGATGAAATTAATGTACCTCTAATGCATGTCATGTCAATGTTAATTGTACACACGAAGGGGAAGTCATATTGGACTCAACATGAACTCTGTTTCTCTCTCCACAGTTGTTGCCAGGCCTGCTGAGTTTCTCCTGCAATTTGTTTTAATTTCTGAATAGCAGGTTCTCTGCTAGGGACCTGGTGCTGGAAATTCTGAAATGTGGGCACCCCATGTCACATTCCCTCAAAGCTGCACAGCTGCTTCGAGGATCCACAAACACCGATTACCACATCAATTAATTGACTTTTGGTTTTGGAATTTGCTAACGCACAGGGACCTGAGGTCTGTGCAAGAGAAGAATTTCAAGGGAGTAACAACTACATTTACTGTGCCACTGGGCTGTGACCAAGTCCCACATTCACTGGAGTTCAGCTTGTTTGTCTGAGCAGGGTAGTCTGTTATGGGTGTTATGTAATAATTTCAAAAATAGGAGCAGGAGTAGGCATGCTCTACTATTTAAGAGAGTGCTGATTTACTACACCGACTGCAATACTCCCAACTATACTGACAAATTGAGAATCTCTCGATAGCAGTCCTTTACGTTCCCAATAAATGAGAATCTCAGTTCCTTAGAAAATTCAAAGATTCACAACCCTCTGAGTGAGGAAATGTCTCCTCCATCCTTAATGGCCAGCCCCTTATTCAGTTGCTGGAATCCTGTTTTCTAGACTCTAGCCAGGAGTAATCATCAATTACCATATCAAACCTGTTAAGAGTTTTAAATATTTCAATGAGATCAGCTCTATAAAATCCCAGGACCTCTTTCAAGTCACATTTTAGAGATAACCTAAGGTTTTATAAAAAGGAAAAGGTGACATCTCAGCTCAGACAAACATAGGTGTGAGGTTAGAGCCTGTCTTGAGTCAGACTGGTTCTTTTTCCAAAGTAGTAATTTATCAAATGTTACATGGATTGACTGCCTGCATTTGCTGTCTGCAGATTGTGTACTTTTTGAACAAATTAGAATGTATCTGCAATTAAGTTCTGCAAGTACAAATTCAACCATAGACACGTGTGTGTGTGTGTGTGTGTGTGTATATGTATACTTGGCATAGTGTGTGCGTGAGTGTGACAGAGTGTATGCCTCTGAGAGGGTGTGTGCGTAGGTGTGTGTGTGTGTTTGAGAGAGTGTGTCTATGAGAGAGGGTCTATGTGAGTGTGAGAGTATGTAATGGTGTGTGTGTGAGTGTATCGTGCAGTGAGGTCACCTGTAGTGTGATATGAACCCAAGGTCCCAGTTGAGGCCACCCTCATGGGTACTGAACTTCGCTATCAGCCTTTGCTTGGCTACTCTGCATTGTTGTGTATCTCGAAGTCACGTGAAGATCCCAGGCTGCAGCTAAAGTGTTCCCTGCCTCAGAGAGAACATCTCTGCCTGGTGATTGTTGTGCGGTGTCCATTCATCTGTTGTCATAGCGTCTGCTTGGTCTCATCAATGTACCATGCCTTGGGGCATCCTTGTCTGCCATGTATGAGATAGACAACATTGGCCGAGTGATATGACTACCTGCTGTGTGTATGGTGGGTGGTGTCCCCATGTGTAATGGTAGTATCCATGTTGATACTCTGACACTTCTTGCAGTGGTTGCCATTGACAGGGTTGTATGGTCTTGTTGTCAATGTTATTTTGAAGGCTGGGCAATTTGCTGTGGACAATGGTCTGTTTAAGGTTTGGCGGTTATTTAAAGTTGAGAAGTGGAGGCATAGGGAAAGTCTTGGCGAGGTGCTCATCCCCATCGATAATGTGTTGCAGGCTGCAAAGTACTTCTAAATGGTAAAGACTGCAGGTTAGGAAGGTGATGTTCAAGAAGCTTTGCTATATTACTGCTGCATTTATAGGTAACACACACTGCAAATTCTGTGTTGGTGGTGGAGTGAGTGAGTGTTGAAGATGGTGGATGTGGTGTCAATCAGTTGAGCTGCTTTGATGTGGATAGTGTTGAGCTTCTTGAGTGTTGTCGGAGCTGTACCCATTCAGGCGAGTGGGACCATTGCATCACACTCCTGACTTGTGCCTTTGAAATGATGAACAGGCTTTGCAGACGCAGAATGTGAGTTTTTCACTGTGGCATTCCTAGCCTGTGACCGATAGAGCTGTGGGAATTGAAACATAGAAGATACCAGGAGTAGGCCATTCAACCCCTCAAGTCTGCTCTACTATTCAGTACAGTCCTGGCTAACCATGAAACTCAATTTTCCTAATCCTGCCCCCTCCCCCCCCATATCCCTTGATCCTTTTAGCCACAAGAGCTATATCTATTTCCTTCTTGAAAGCACATATTTTGGCCTCAACCACTTTTGATGATAGTGACTTCCAGAGGCTCACCACTCTCTGGGTGAAGAAATTTCTCCTCATCTCAGTCCTAAAAGGTTTTCTCCTTATCCTTAAATCATGACCCCGGCTGTGGATTCTCCCACCATCGGGAACATCCTTCCTTCCTGTTCAGTCCTGTTTGAATTTTATAGGTTTCTATGAGATCCCTCCTCATTCTATTAAACTCCAGTGAATACAATCCTAATGGACTCAATCTCTCCTCCTGCTTCAGTCCTGCCATCCCAGGAATCAATTTGATAAACATTTTCTGCACTCCCTCGATAGCAGGCACATCCTTTCTCGGACCAAACCTGCATACAATATTCCAGCTGTGGTCTCACCAATGCCCTATCTAATTGCAGCAAGATGTCCATGTTCCTGTACTCAAATCCTCGCCCTATAAACAACCCTCTAAGTGAAGAAATTTCTCCTTATCTCCATCCTAAATGGCCAGCCCCTTGTCCTGTTACTGGAATCCTGTTTTCTAGACTCTTGCCAGGAGCAATCAGCAATTACCATATAAAACCTGTTAAGAGTTTTAAATATTTCAATGAGATCAACTCTATAAAATCCCAGAACTTCTTTCAAGTCACATTCTAGAAACACAGTTTGCCTTCTTCACTGCCTGCTGCACCCACACACCTACTTTCAGCAGGAAAGTCAGGAAACTCAGGTCTCATTGAACATTCCCCCCTCTCAATTTACAGCCATTCAACTAATTGTTTGCCTTTCT
Organism: Chiloscyllium plagiosum; assembly: GCF_004010195.1. Classification (NCBI taxonomy): domain Eukaryota; kingdom Metazoa; phylum Chordata; class Chondrichthyes; order Orectolobiformes; family Hemiscylliidae; genus Chiloscyllium; species Chiloscyllium plagiosum. The sequence continues at coordinate 121,318,845 of NC_057715.1, read as the reverse complement.
ATTTTTGTTACCAAAGTGGATAACCTCAATTTTCCAGATTATAGTGTATCTGCGATGTATTTGTCCACCCACTCAGTCGGTCCACATTATGTTGCAACACCTCTGCCTCCTCCTCACAGCTCAGTCTCCCATCCAGCTTCATGTTATCTGCAAATTTGGAAATATTGCACTTAGTTCCCTTGTGTAAATCATTAACATGCACTGTGAATTGCTGGGATTCCTGAAGTACTCAGTTAATCACTGCCTGCCATTCACATAAAGATCCATTTATTCCTTCTCTTTGTTTCCTATCTGCTAACCAATTTTCTATTCATTTCAATACAGCAACCCCAATCCCACGCACTTTTAATTTTACACGAGTCTTTTACATAGGACTTTTCAAACGTCCAAATAAACCACATCCACTGGCTCTCCCTTATCGACTCAACTAGTTATATCTTTGAAGAATGCCAGGAGTGATAGAGATGTACAGCACAGAAACAGATCCTTCTGTCCAATGCTGACCAGATAGCCGAAATTGATCTAATCCCATTTGCCAGTATTTGGCCCATATCCTGCTGATTTCCTTTTTATAAATCTATGCTGACTCTGTCTGATTCTTCTGTTGTTTTCTAAGTGCTCTGCTATAACATCCTTAACAATTGACTCTAGCATCTTCCCCACTACCAACATCAGGTACAATGGTCTATAATTCCCTGTTCTCTCTCTACCTTCCTTTTAAACTAGTGGGGCTACATTAGGTAGCCTCCAATTTGTAGGAATTGTTCCAAACATCAAGAATCTTGGATTTTTACATTCGTTTTTTGAAAGGTCATTGACATGCTTTTTCCTGCATGGATGCTGTTTAACCTGTTAGGTATTCCCAGAATTTTTTGCTTCTGTATCAGGGTAATCAAGTTTATCACAGCGCTTCTACCTATTCCGATAATTATTCAGTGACCTTTTACTGTGCAAATTTACTGTTTAATGTTGAGCATGAAGCTGAGTGTGTCACCTGATGATTTCTGGTGATTGAGCCTCGACTGTGACTCTGTGGATAACACTCTCACTTCTGGGTTGCAAGGATTTTGTTTCAAGGTCCAGTCCACGGATTGGGATCCTTAATCTGGTTTAGCATTCCCTGTGGATTCTGAGAGTGCTCACTGTCAGGGATCCTATCATTCAGAAGAGAAATTCACATGGTTCAAATCTGTACTGGTTCTTAGCTGGCATCAAAACAGATAATGTACTCAAGTCTTAACTGGTGACACTTTGTTATATACATGTATAATGAAGAAATAGTTTGCTCTAAATATCTGAAGATGTTGTTGTCTTTAGGATGGGGTTATAACGTGTCGCAGTCTTCTGGATTTGAGTGTAACGTTTCACTGACCCTTTCACTGAGTGATGCCCTGGTCGTTCTATCCCTTTCAGTTACAGCTGCAGCAGAACAGGCTGATGAAGATAAACCATGAGCTGCGACACAAGGTGACAGTGATCGATGCACAGGGGAAAGGGTTGATTGAGCAGAAGGTGGAGCTTGAAACCACTTTGCAGACCAAAGAACAGGAAATGGGAAACATGAGAATGGAAATTGGGAAGCTGAGGGAGAAATTCCATGGACAGCCCACACAAAATGGAGATGACCAATTGAAGGTATATTGTTTCTTTCCTTATGCCTGAGAATATTCTGGGATCTTGAGTGGTTCAGTATAATTATTCACCAAGTAAGAATGGTTCAAGTTTCATCTTTCCATTATCTACTAGAGAGCAGTGCACTAAGTCATCTACTGGAAAGTGCATTTGTATGTTTAGCAAGTGAAGGCAAGATCAAGGCAGATGTGACGCCCCTGTCGTCAAACAGTTCAAGGTGCACACAGTGTAAAATTGGAAAATTGATGTCTTCTGCATAGAGGGGGATAGAGTTACTAGTGTCCCATTCAACTACTGTAGGCCTGTGTGCTCAGTTGATTTATTTGGTGGTACATTTGGGCCTCATTGTTTATTTGTGCCTTGGGAATGCTTCCAGCAGGACAGGCAGACTCAGACTCGGGGTTAGTGTTCAGAGCTGGAGCCTTTCACACAGGTGAACATGGGTGTGCACACTCTGCACAAGTTCCTAACTGGGCATCAGGGAAACAGCTGCAGCTTCAAAATGTGCTATCAATGGACAAACCATGACACCACCAGCAAATCACCCTTTGATTTCATTCATTCAGTTTCCTACAGCTGTGGGCATTACAACAAAAACTTAGATTTCAGAAACCCATTTCGTGAACTCAGTGAATGATGAGCTTCTGATGTCTTCAGTGTTGTGATATTAGAAAAGAAAGCTAATTTGCACGCAAGGGATCCTTGAGGGGTTTCCTGTTTAAGACCGAGCTGAGAAGGAATTTCTGATCTGAGGGTAGTTAATCTGTAAAATTATTTTCTACAGAAGGTTTTCAGGACTGGATCGTTAAGTGTGTTCAAGGTTGAGACAGACAGATTTCTAGTCAGTAAAGGAATCAAAGGTACTGTGAATAAGGCAGGAAAGTGGAGTTGAGGATGAGCAGATCAACCATGATCTCATTGGTAGTACAGACTTGATGGACCGAATGGCCTGCCAAAGGTCTTTTTGACGAGATCAACAGGATTCAATGAAATCAATCAGTTGCGATTACTGTTCTAAACATTAAATAGGCTGTGAAGTGCTTTGGATCATTTCAGGATAGAAATGTAGATTTGTTGTGTTCTTTCTGTTTTTATCAAGCATGGGGAATGAATGGCTCTTTGCAGCAGTTCAGATTTACATACAACCTCAAGTCCAGAATCAAAGCTGGGATTTATTTGACCGCACTGGTGTGTTTATATTGTGGATCCATTTTTGAGGACAAATGGGATTTCTTCAGTTTTCCACACTTACTCTGAAGCATTTGCCTTGAATGTGTTTCCTTGGCTTTATGTTCAGAGAACCTACATTTAGATAAAAAAGAAGTAGGATTCATTTCTGTGGCTGTTATGTGAAGTATATTTCTAGGGCATGCAAAAGATCTGATTTCTGAAATGTTCTAATGTTCCTTCAGTGTGTAACTGGCAGCTTTAACCACATTCACTGCCTATGGACAGGAGTCTGTCTGAGTAATCTATCGTTGCTCTCTTCATTGCTTTCAGGTACAGCAGCTTGCTTTCTTCCCGAACATTGAGGAATGTGAAAGGGAGTATTTCATGGTAATGCTTTAGTCGTGTTACAGTTTGCTGTGTGCACATCCAAGGTTGAGCTGTTTTGCCTGTGGACAATTATGTTTGTGTTTTAAATCTCACCTTATAATGTGTGAAATAGTAAAATTTGCGCTATGTATTAAAACTAATTTGAAAACAAAACAAAAGCGATATTCCTGAGGACTGCTTTACTCATATTAGCTGAGCATGTGTTGGATAGTGGAGTTCAGAGCTGACCTTTGTGTTTGTGGTAAAGAAAAGTTTGCTAAGGTGAAACTGCAAATAAAACCCTCGAGGAGGGAGGATGTTTGGAAATGTATACTTGCCTCCAGTATATAATTGCTTCTTTAACATGCCGTTGACATTTTTAAAAGGCCAAATATTTCAGTAACATGGAGACCATTCTGCCTTTCCAACCCCTTCAGCTTAACCAAATACAAAAGACTGCTCATTCGTTTGTACGTTTTGATTTGCACCCAGAGTGTAGAGATGAATGTTGAGGCAGGAGTGATGGATGCTGGCGTCAGGCTGGATAGTCCTGGAATAGAGGGTTGAACCACTTCCTGTCCTCTCTCTCTTTGGCCCACGATGGGTCCGAGTGTAATTTCAGCACCTACTGATCCCACAAACTCCAATAACATTCAGGACGTAAGTGGCAATATCATGGGAAAATCATCACCACCTAGTCTCTCATCACCCTGGCTCAGGTATGTATTGTCCCCTCCTTCACTGTCGCTGGGTCAAAATCCTGGAACTCTTTCCCTAACGACACTGGCACTGAAACACCCCACAACTGCAGTGGTTCAAGCAGACAGTTCAGCACTATCTTTGGAGAGACCCATGAACATTAATTATTTTAAAAATATCATTTTATCAAAATGAATTCTGCTTAATAACAAGGACAAGGTCACTTTGGTATCTGAGACATTCTTTTCAGCAGAAAGTAAGAGGCCAGGGGGTGGTGTTGACACTGCAGTTGGAATTAACCTTGTCAGCTCTGGTTCAGTTCTCCCATAGAATGACCTATGTTCTACTTTCTGACATTCCAGCTGTTTTAATGCACTACTGCAGTGTTTTTCTCTGTGTTCTGGCTCAAGAACCTGATTAGTGCTGATGTTCTACTACGATGTGAGATACCACCACACAAACTTCCAAAACGTAGCACAGATGTAGCAAAGAGTGTTTGTAAGTTTGAAAGCTCTGCAGTTTTAATTTTGAAAATATAAGTATATGTATAGAAATAAAATCAACTACCTTTAGTAATTATGACTTTCAGCATCAGTAAGTACAGATTATCTGGAATACAAACATTTATCAGGTTTACCTTTTTGTAGAATATACAATGGAGAAGGGGGCCACTCAGCCAAAGTAAATTATCTCCACTTTTATGATCCACACCTTTACCAGACCTGGCCTAAATATGACTCCAGACCCACAGTAAGCTGCCTTCTGAAATGGCATAGCAAGCCACTCAGTTTGAGGGAAAGGTAACAAATGCAGTCTTGTCAGTGACATCTACAACCCACCAGAGAATGTAAAAAAAAATTCTGCCTCCACTTGACCCTGCCTTCCCTGTGAACCTTTACAATTTGTCCCATGGTATCCATTCCATAGATTGTTCAATCACGGCACTGATTATATTGAGCTGTCTCTCGTTTTTCCAATTGCAAGTGTGTTTATTGGACTGCTGAATGATATTTTATTTTCAAATGTTCTAACCGCCAGGTGGATTTTGGAGGGAGAGTCATACATTGCAACTTGAAGTTAAAACGTGATTCAGCTACAGCTGAGCTCTTTCACATTGAGATGTTGACCCACCTGATAAAAGTTTTGCTGTGTGGGTTATATTGATAGTTTTCTTGCGACTTTGTCCATTATCAATTGGCCTGTTGTCTGGACAACTAAATTGGTTGCTGTGCCACTTCAGAGACCACAGAACCTCTACAGATAGTATGGGACAGGAATCATCCATTGACAAGGATGGCAGGTTGCCTCTCCTAGTGGACTTTGGTAACATTTAAGTTTTTATGAACAAACCCAGAGCATTTGTTGTGCGATTTAAATTTGTGCAGATTGCTTCCCCTTCAGCTGTGTTTTGGTTGTGTTTGATGGCCTTTTGTAACCAGAGGAGGTATTACATTGCATAACCCTGACATGGCTTTGTTGATCCATTTGTACTAACTGATTTATTTCCTTAAAGACAACTTGCCTTTTCTTGGGATTGTGACAGCTCCATGTTGTGGCATTTGCTCTCAGTAGATGTCACATCATTGCTTGCTCATGACATCATGAGAAACATTTATGGCAGTTCTTTCCTGTCTCCTCCTTGGAGACAAAGATCTGCCCCTTTTCAAAGAATTTGAATTGGTTTGTCTTTGTATTTTTTTTGCCAATGATGTAGTGAACTTGGGGGCACAGATGACGATCTAAAAATAATTGGGTCGATTGGTGCAGCTAATGGTGTGGACTTTTATGTTATTGAACTAAATGTTACTTAGGACATTGGGAGTGAGTGATACTCTCTGTTGCTAGTAATTATTGGGTAAATGTTGACAAATACGTTTTTTTAACAGACAGAGCCGGACAGTGAAGAAGACTTTCAATCTGATAAGGCGCTTTTAGATTTAAATGACCCTAACCGACCTCGCTTCACATTACAAGAGCTGAGGGATGTCCTTCATGAAAGGAATGAGCTGAAGGCCAAGGTGTTCCTCCTTCAGGAAGAGATGGCTTATTACAAAAGGTAGAGAGACTTGTTCCTCCTACCTGGGTTTTTGTACTTGGATTGTCATCCTTCACTCTGTCACAAAAGGCTCATGTTAACGATCCACCTTGTTTTCACAGTGAAGAATTGGAGGAAGACAACGGGCCCTCAAACCCCCCTCCAACCCCACAATTACAGCCAAAGCCAGCAACCCAGCCAGAATCTGGTATCAGACGACTGTAAGTGAAGCCAGCTTCCCTTTTTGCATGATTCCGTTTAAAAGATTCACTGTCTGCTTCTGTTACTGATTTGGTGCATGTGCCTAATTTGAATGAAGGTTGTGTAGCACAGGGACCTGCAGATCAAATTCTTTTACTTTATTCGCCAGGGATACCAAGTCCTGTTGGGAATGAATGGCTTCCCTTTGTATTCACTCATCCTTACTCAGGGAGGGTTGGAGCCCAGCAATATCTGAAATATTCAGAAGCTGCTCGACATCTCGTAACATCAGCATTGAATCTCATGGACCTGCTTGGCCAATACGGAACATGATTTCACAATTTACATAGCAACTTTCAATTCTTAAAACCTGTTTTGTTGTTCAGTTTGATCAGGTAAATTCCATTTACCCAGCTTAGCTTTGTATCCCTGAATACATTTAACAAAAATCTGTTGATTTTAGTCTTGAATGTCCAGAATTTACAATATTTAAGGAGGTGGGGGGGGTAGGTGGAGTTCCAGATTTCCATTATGTTTAGGTCTCGAAGTAGATCTGCCATAATAATGAACAAAGAACTGTGGATACTGGAAATCTTCTCAAAATAAGGATTGCTGGAGAAACTCAACAGATCTGGCAGCATCTGTCGAGGAAAAAAAGTTAATATTTTGCGAATGTGACCATGGGTAACTGCTGACGACCCAAGTGTTGTTAGACTCTGCTACGTTTCTCCAGCACTCTTGTTTTGAGAAGATGAACTGTGATGTTAACTTTCTTTGATAGAATGTGGGCATCGCTGGCAAGGCCTGCATTTGTTGCCTATCCCCAATTTCCCATGAATTGAGTGGCTTTTTAATTTTTGCAGCAGACAGTAACATCTTTGTTGGTGTCACCAGTAGGCCAGACCAGCTAAGGACAGTGGATTTGCCTTGCTGAGGACATCAGTGAACCAAATGGTTTTTAATGGCAATCAATGAACATCTCATGGTCACCACAGCTGAACTAGTTTGCAGTTTGAGATGTTTTTCCCCAGCTGTCTTGTGGAATTTGAACCCGGGCATCCAGAGCATTAAGCTGGGTCTCTGATTTGCTAATCCAGTGACATTACCATTGGTCTAATGTCTGTGACTCTCCCGGTGAATTGTGGAAAAGGGTCAATGTGCTGAAAATCCTACCACAACCACCTGATAAAGGAACAGTGCTCCGAAATCTAGTGCTTCCAAATAAACCTGTTGGACTATAACCTGGTGTTGTGTGATTTTTAACTTTTTACACCCCAGTCCAACACTGGCACCTTGAATTCCTGAAAATCCTAACCCCTCTATCTTTTATGTTCTTTGTATGAAGAAATGCTTCCCAATCTCACCTCTGAATGACCTGGCTCTCAGTTTAATTTTGTGCCCCTTGTTCTGGATTCTTCCATCAGAGGAAATAGTTTCTGTATTGAATTATTTTACCATCTCAATCACACCACCAGTCAATCTTCCAACCTGAAGGGAATCCAACCAAAACAATGCAGTCTGTCTTCATAATCTCCCATGACAGACACTGAGAATGTGCTTGAATTGCTGTTCCCATGTGGAGTACCTACCCTATGAAAGTCATTCCAGTTGTTGTCTGAGTTTCTAAAATCACATCTAAATTTTAAAATTCAGAATGAGATCCAATGTCCATTCAAAACCCTGTCTTCAACGAGTTTGGTTACATTCCGATAAAAACAAAGTCCTGGGCAAGCTCAGCAGGTCTGGCAACATCTGTGGCGAGAGAAACAGGATGGCCTTTCTTTGGAACACAGTGACGTATCTCAACTAAACAAATAACTTGCTAGTTTCAATGATGGAGAGAGATTGGACAAACTGGGGTTATTTTTATTGGAGCAGAGGAGATTGAGGTGGGGTGGGATTTGATTGTAACAAATCATTAGAGGTGTAGATAGGGTAGACAGGAAGAAACTTTCTCCCTTGATGGAGAGATCAGTGATCAGGGTGGAGGTGCATAGATTGAAGGTAAGGGCTAGGAGGTTTAGAGGGGAGGTGTTGAAAAGCTTTTCCACCTCGAGGGGCATATTTCTGTGCTGCAGACCCTAATGACAGCTTTTTTGGTTTAACCTGTTCATGAGATGTAGCCATCACTGGCTGAGTCAGCATTTATTGTCCATCTGTAATTGCCTGGAGGCCAGTTCAGAGTCAGCCACATTGCTATGAGCCTGACGGTACGTGTTGGCCAGACCAGGTAAGGATGACAGCTTTCCTTTCCGAAAGAACATTAGTGAATGAGATAGGTTTTACAGCAATTAACAGTCCATACATGGCCACTGTTAGGCTAGCTGTTAATTCCAGATTTTATTGAATTCAGATTTCACCATTTGCCATGTTCACATTCAAACCCCTGAACCTAGCACATTAGTTCAGTGTATCTTGATTACTAGTTCAGTAACCCCCACTGCCTCCCCATAGGCTTCAAAACAGGATTAATTCACTTGGCCCCTGGACCCTGCTCCACAATTCAATAAAATCAGGTTAATCTCATTAGTCCACATTTCTCCTTTCCCTAAATAACACCTTACCCTCTCGTCCCAGGCCTGTCCTGCAGTCCCTTCCTTGTAATCAGGCAGGTACCTACTGTTAAACTGTGACTTCTTCCAGATTGGACGGCGTGCAGTCACTCCAATGTAGATTGTCACCTCAAACCTTGTCCATCTCACTGGAAACATCTGTGATTTAACAGTTCAATGTACAGCTTCTGAAATTCACTTTTCTTAAAATCAAACTCATTGGGCAGCATCAGTTCTTTAGCTGTTCACGTCTTTGTGCTCAGTTTCACCCTGGACAGAACTTCATTTTATTTGGGGGATAGTTCCTGAGGCGGACCGTGTAGAATCTCTTAGTACTAACCAATCAGAGATGCTGCCTTTTGGGTTATACAGTATACGAACCTGATGCCCTGCCTACTTTGTCAACTCTGACAGACAGCTTAGGAGCTCTCCTCAGTGTTGTTTTATTCCTCAGTCAACATCACTGAAGAATAGCTAGTTTGGTCATTGCCACATTGCTATTTGTTGGATCCTGCTGTGCACAAATAGACTTGTATTTCTTAAAAGTTCTTCACTGACTAGAAAGCACTTTGGGATGTCCCGAGGATGTGAACAGTGCTACAGAAATGCAAGTATTTTAGTTAATTTTGCTAACTGTTACCCTAAACAAGGCATCTCTGACAGCTGGGATTTAGTGTTTTACCCCTCATTAACCCAAAGAATGGTTAAGACCAGCCCCAGCAAAATCTTTGAGTGAGCTCCCCAGCCTTTGGCGCTGATGGGACAGACATCTCCTGACTTCATCTTTCATACTTTTCACAGCAGCCTGACCATCCTCCAGCTCAGACCCCACTCAAAGCAGCAAGCTCCTGCCTGATGACTACTTTTATTAGATTAAAAGACTTTACTCAGGAACACAATTTATTTCAACGAATAAGTTCTTGCAGCATGAAAATAAGCCATTCCTCGATCTTTCTAAGAACTATTCAGTTAATCTCATGCATGCTGCATCAGTACACAGCCCTGCAAATTCCAGCCTTCAAGTATGTCTAAATCTCTTTTGATAGATATTACTAATTTGTTCACATTGCCCTTTCAGGCAGCATCTTTCAGATCATCTCAACTTGCTGTTTTATTCATCTTCCCTGTGTTTGTTTTGTCATTTATCTCCAGTCTGTATCATGGAGTCATAAGCACAGAAACAGACCCTTCAGTCCAACTTGTCCATGCTGACCAGGTATCCTAAACTGAACTAGTCCTATTTTCCTACATTTGGCCCATATCCCTCTAAACCTTTCTTATCCTTGTACCTGTCCAAATGTCTTTTAAATGTTATAATTATGCCTCATTCCATACATGCACCACCCTCTGTGTGAAAAAGTTTCCCCTTGGGTCCTTTTAAAAATCTTTCTCTGCTCATCTTAAATTTATGCCGTCTAGTTTTTGGACTCCCCCCACCTTGGGAAAAGACCACGGCTATTCATCTTACTGATGCTCCTGATGATTTTATAAACCTCTCAGCCTCAGACACTTCAGGGTAAAAGAGGTCCCAGCCTATGCAGCCTTTCCTTATAACTCACACCCTCTAGTCCCAACAACATCCTTGTAGATTTTCTCTGTTCCCTTTCTACTTTAACAACATCCTTTCTATACCAGGGTGACCAGAATCGTACACAGTGTGCTAAAAGTGGCCTCAGCAATATCCTGAACATGACATCCCAACTCCTATATTCAATGCTCTGACCAATGAAGGCAAGCGTACCAAATGCCATCTTCTCCATCCTCTTTACCTGTGCTTCCACTTTCAAGGAACTGTGACCCTGCCCTCCTAGGTCCCTCTGTTCAGCACACTCCCCAGGGCCCTACCATTAACTCTGTACCCAGGGCCCTCCTCATTAACTCTGTACCCAGGGCCCTACCATTAACTCTGTACCCAGGGCCCTACACAGGGCCCTCCCCAGGGCCCTACCATTAACTCTGTACCCAGGGCCCTCCCCAGGGCCCTACCATTAACTCTTTACCCAGGGCCCGACCATTAACTCTGTACCCAGGGCCCTCCCCAGGGCCCGACCATTAACCTTCTGCTCTGGTTTGCCTTAAAAGTGCAGCACCTCACATTTCTCTAAATTAAACTCCATCTGCCGCTCCTCAGCTCATCTAATCAAGATCTCATTGTATTCTTGGATAACTTTCTTCACTGTCCACTTTACCGGCACTTTTGGTAACTTACTAATCATGCTTCCGATATTCTCTTCCAAATTGTTGATATAAATCATGAACGACAGCGGGCCCAGAACCAATCCTTGCAGCACAGCACTGGTCACAGGCCTCCAGTCTGAATACCAACCCTGTAAATTGTTGATGCCTGCACCAGTGGCATATTTCTTCTTTTACTTAATCATAGTCCTTTATAATTTTGAACCTGCCTCTTCATCCTCCTTGACATCCTGCCCTTTAAGGAGAACAACCCCGGTGTCTCCAATTACTCCTCATAACCAAAACCCCTTCTCCTTGACATCTGTATGTCAAAGGATCAAGAATAAGAGGGCACAGATTTAGTGATTTAAAAAGGATCAAATGCGATTCGACAAAAGCCTTTTTTCACACGACGAGTAGTTAGGGTGTGGAATGCACTGCCTGGAAATAGGAACATAGAAAGGAGTAGGCCATTCAGCCTGTTGAGCCTGTGGATAATGCAAACTCAGTATCCCATTCCTAATTCCCCTCCATACCACTTGATCCCTTTAGCCACAAGGGCCACGTCCAGATCCCTCTTGAATCTATCTAATAAACTGCTCCAAGCAGCTTCCTTTGGGAGAGAATTCCACAGGTTCACAACTCTGAATGTAGAAGTTCTTTCTCATCTCAGTCCTAAATGGCTTACCCCTTATTCTTAGACTGTGATCCCTTGTTCTGGACTTCCCCAACATCAGGAACATTCTTCCCACATCTAGTCTGTCCAGTCCCATCAGGATTTTATATATTTCTACGAGAACGCTCCCCCTCATTCTTCTAAATTCCAGTCAGTACAAGCTCAGTCGATCCAGTCTTTCCTCATGTCAGTCCTGCCATCCCAGGAATCAGTCTGGTGAACCTTCACTGGACTCACTCAATAGCAGCAATGTTCTTTCTCAGACGAGGAGGCCAAAACTGCACACAAGACTCAAGCTGTGGTCTCACCAAGGCCCTGTATAACTGCAGCAAGACATCCCTATCCCTGTATTCAAATCCTCTCGCTATGAAGGCCAGCATGCCATTAGCTTTCCCCACTGCTTGCTGCACCTACATGCCAACCTTCAGCGACTGTTCCACCATGATACACAGGGCTCGTTTTATCTCACTTTGTTCTTAACTGCCGCTGTTCAGATAATAATCTGCCTTCATGGTTTTGTGACCAAAGTGAATACCATCACATATATGCACATTTTTTAGCATTTACCAAGTATTTGCTCACTCAGCCAGCCTGTCCAAGTCACCCTGCAGCCTCTTAGTGTCCTTCTCATAGCACACTGTCACCCAGCTTCGTGTCATCTGTAAATGTGGAGAGACTAGATGGGTATATGAGTAGGAAGGGTTTGGAGGGATTTGAGCCAGGTGCTGGCAGGTGGAACTGGATTGGGTTGGGATATCTGGTCAGCATGGACAACTTGGACTGAAAGCTCTGTTTCCGTGCTGTATGTGCATCTCTATGACTCTATGGTATCCAATTCCTTCGTTCAAAACATTGATGTATATTGTGAACAGCTGGGGTTCCAGCGCTGAACCCTGCAGCAGCCCACTCCTCACTGTCTGCCATTCTGAAAAGGAGCCGTTTATTCCAACTCTCGGCTTCCTGTCTGCCAACCAGTTCTCTATCCGTGTCAATATCTTACCTCCAATATCTTGACCTTCAGTTTTCCAATTAATCTCTTGTGTGGAACCTTGTCAAAAGCCTTTTGAAAGTCCAGAAACACATCTACTGATTCACCCTTGTCCACTGTATGGGTCATATCCTCAAAAACTTTCAGAAGATTTGTCAAGTACGATTTCCCTTTAGTGAATCCATGCTGACTTGGACCGACTCTGTCACTGCTTTCCAAATGTTCAATTGGTACATCCTTAATAACTGACTCCAGCATTCTCCCTAACACCTGATGTCAGGCTAAACAGCCTACAATTCCCCATTTTCTCTCTCCCTCCTTTTTTAAAGAGTGGGGTTGCATTAGCTACCCTCCAGTCCATTGGAACTCCTACAGAATGCTGAAAAATGGCTACTTTTCTATGGCCACTTCCTTCAGTACTCTGAGATGCAGAGCATCACGCCCAGGGGACTTATCGGTTTTTAATCCCATCAATTTCTCCAGTACAGTTTGCTGACTAATACGGATTTCTTTCAGTTCCTTCTTCATGCTTGACCCCCATTTAGATGATTCCCTACAGTGTGGAAGCAGGCCCTTTGGCCCAACAAGTCCACACCGACCATCCAAAGAGTAACCCACCCCTTTACATTTACCACTGACTAATGCACCTAACACTATGGGCTATTTAGCATTGCCAGTTAACCTAACCTGCACATCTTGGATTGGGGGAGGAAACGGGAGCACCTGGAGGAAACATACAGACACGGGGAGAATGTGCAAACTCCACACAGACAGTTGCCCGAGGCAGGAATTGAATCTGGGTCCCTAGCGTTGTGAGACAACAGAGCTAAACACTGAGGCACTGTGCCACCCAAAGTGGTTTCCTGAAGGTTATTTGTGTCCTCCTTAGTGAAGACAGATCCAAAGTATTTGTTCAACTGCTCTGCCATCTCTTTGCCGTCCATAATGAATTCACTGGATTCTAACTGCAAGAGGCCTACGTTTGTCTTCTCCAGCCTTTTCTCTTCACATATCTGTAGAAGCTTTTGCAGTCAATTTTTATGTCTTCTGCAAATGTGCGGAGGCAGGTTCAGTTGAGGCAATCAAGAGGATATCAGATGGGTATTTGGATAGAAATAATGTGCCGAGATATGGGGAAAAGGCACTAAGTTTAATGCTTATTTGAAGAACCGATGCAAACCTAATGGTCGAATGACTTTGTGCACCATTCTGTTTGTGATTCCAGTAAAGTTTCCTGTGCATCAGACCCTGATATCCTTTTAAAAAATAGTGACATCTTTCCTTTTTGTTCATGTAAATATTATAAGTCAACAATAAATAAATCAGAAGTCCTAATGCTCATCCTTTTTTAAGTTAAGATAATTTTGGGAAATCTATATTTTCTTGTTCAAAGCAGTTTTTCTCTGTCCCAGTGATGTGCATGTAGTAAAGGTGCAGTTACAGTTGCCTGAGTATTTTCAAGCAGGTGATTCCCTTGCTGCTTGTTCTAACGAAATTACAGAGTTTGGATGATGCATAGTACCCTACATTGTTGAGGAATTTGCTGTATTGCTGGGTCCTCTGCAGTATCGCATGTTGTTACTGGCTATGCTGCAGTATAAGGATATAAGGTGGACACACTATTCTCTCTCTCGCTCTCGCTCTCTCCCCCCCACCCCCTTTCCTCCTCAAGAAATTATTGGATCATTAAAGCTGCATTTTTTTCATTTTTCTATTGACTGTGATATTTTCATTTTTGTCTAAACTGTTTGGATCCTTTTTTTCATATTTTTCATACTGTCAACATTTAACAAAACCCCTCTGATGATGAGGTCCTATACAGTAAGTAACTCATTCTGTTCTCTGCTAGCAGACAGCAGATTTGATCATTCATCTCTCTCTCTGTCTCTCTCTGTTGAGTGTAACTGGTTGGAGTGGAGTTATTACAACAAACAAGGGGAAAAGTTTTCCAGCACTGTACTGGAACTAATTTTTAAAGCAGTAACTATTCAGTCACAATCTCTTGCTGTGCTGTACTGGAATGAGCATCTGTTTGACTGTTTCCTGCTCTTTATTCTGTGTGTCTGTTACTCTCTGACCAGGATCTTTACTGCCATAATGCCAATGGTAGCTGCTGGATTGATTCCAGATGATCCCACATTACAGCCAATCAGAAGACTTATTTCCCTTGTACGATCATTTATTTTATTATCTTCCCATTTTTTAGCTTGCATGAAACTGACCTCTACTCATCTCATTCTGATTGGTTAATCAGTTGCTTGATAGTTCAGCCAATCAGAGTACCAAATGCATGTGAATGTTGGCGTAATCAGTCATTTTGTCTCCTGTGTGTTAATCTTTGACCTGCACTTTTGTGTTAACCTCTGACCTGTAACTGTATGCTGCCCTTCAACCTTTACCTTTGTGTACACTAACCTTTGACCCACACTTTTTTCTCTGTGTGATCCTTTGACTTGTGCCTTTCTCTGTTTTATTGCTTGCTTTTCAATATGTCTGATTTAAAGAATCGGTAAACTTGTTTTTAAAAATAGCAGTGGGTGTTATTGTAGTACTAAGCCAGAGCAGTAACTCTTGTTTCCATGATAACTTGTCAATTTCTCAGTCTGTTCTGGAGCGGGATCCCATTGGGTTTGACAGGCATGTGAGATAGTTAGTTTCCCTCATGCATACCCCTGCTCACTCTCCATCACAGCATTTGTAAAGCTCAACCTGTTCTTCAATGAGCAGGTCCCTTTATCCAGCAAAAGCAGAAAGTGCTGGAAATACTCAGCAAGTCTAGTAGCATTTGTGGAGAGGGAAAAATAATTAATGTTACAGTTTGAGGACCTTTCAACACAACTGTTGAAAGATTATTCAGCCATAATATTGTCTTATCTGTTTCCAGCATTTTCTGATTCTATTGTCAATTTTGAGCATTTGCAGTATGCTGTTTTCCTTGGTAAAAAGTTAAAAATCTCACAAAACTAGGTTATAGTCCAACAGGTTTAATTGGAAGCACACTAGCTTTCGGAGCAATGCTCCTTCATCAGGTGGTTGTCGCGCTCTGAAAGCTAGTGTGCTTCCAATTAAACCTGTTGGACTATAACCTAGTGTTGAATGATTTTTAACTTTATATACCTAAGTCCAACACCGGTATCTCCAAATCATTCCTTGGTATAGTTTTATTCTGAGTGGGAAGGGAGCTGAGATGGTGAGGAAGGAGGTTGTATTTTATATCATTTCCTAAGTAACCACAAAATACAAAGTGATGCAGCACAGAAAGAAGTCATTTGGCCCATTGTGCCTGAGCCAGTTCTTTGAAAGAGCTTTCTCCTTATTCCACCAACTGCTTTTATCTCAATGCCCTGTAAGATTTCCCTTTTGAAATGTTCTATTGATAATTTAATAATAACCATGCTTTCGTCTCTCTATAATACAGAAGTCCCTCGTTCTACATCCCAGCAAAACTATCAGCAGGAGATCCAAAATCTTGGCCACGTTCTTCCCTTTCCAAAAGTGAATTTCTCACTTTCTGAAGTCATAAATTAATAAATATTCCTTTGTTATTAAGCAGGTTTTATCATGTTTTTACAATGTGGTTAGATCATTTCGTGCTAAATAATTTCTAAATTGTAAGGGGATTTGCATCAGGTCAAGAAACATCTTTAATATTAGGTCATTCTAGTTTGCAAGATTCAAAAAGAGGGACACATTTAAAAATATTAAAATAAAACAACTTCGATCAGTTGCATTTGGTCAATCATCAAAAGAGCAGCTAAAGTTCATTGTCAAAATGTAAGCAGTAGGAGCAGGCCATTCAGCCCCTTGAACGGCGTCACTGTTCAGTAACATCACCGCTGATCTCCAACAGCTGAGCTCCCACAACCCTCTGCGACAGAACATTGCAAGCCCTTTGACAGGAGACATTTCCCTTCATCCTAGTTCTTATCCTGAAATTGTAACTCTGTTCGGGATTACCCAATAAGCAGAAGCAACTCTTTGTGTGAGTGACTCTAGTTAAAATCTGTAACCATCTGCAAAAACAAGTTGTCGAGGAGCACGACCCATTGTTAGTTCTTTCAAAGAGCTGTCAGAAACATTGTTAGCCAAATGGCCTCCTTTTGTCAATGCTGTTGACTTTAAGATATATTGACTTTAAAAATATTGACTTTAAGATATACTGACTTTAAGATATACTGACTTTAAAACCTAAAAATGGTTTGTGTGTGCAAGCTCCCACCGCCACAGTTTTGTTCCAGAGGCAAAACAATTTACAAACACTAGATCTACTGACGGGAGATTTGAAGTTGACCAGTATACTTCCCAAAGTATAAAACCTCAACTTAAATTTATGTGCATATACAAGTGTAAAGGAACAGTAATTTTAACTCCGGAATCAAAACATCTGTCCCTCCTGAGTGATCTTCATCAATCACCACTTTATTTTGAAAACAATGTTACATTAATATTTTGAGCAGCAGTTGATCTCTGACCTCACCTAGTATTTACTGGACAGCAGTTGGACTTTGGGTATTTAAAGGGGCAGATCTTTAGCTCAACATTAGATAGTTGCATCATTTGGTCATTATAAATAATATATGATTACGTAATTGTTCCCTTCGACCAGAATTTTCCAAGCAGTTAATGGATCTGTTATGGCTTTGAGCTGTTAATGTACAGGGCAATTCTATGGATTCCAACATGGAGGTCTTGAGTCGTGTTAGAAGCCAAAGGTCACCACTGTACTCCTGAGCCCTGACAGCAACTTCTTCGGTGATTCATCAGTGGTTGAACTGTTGCAGTCCATGTGCTGTAGGTTGACCACTTTGTTAGGAAGGGAGGAAGTTCCAGGATTTTGACCCAGCATTTCATTTTCTAGGATATGTAACTTGTTTGTGACCACTGATTATTTTTAACATGCTGCTTTCCATTGAATTATTTTACAGCTATGTTCCAATTGATTCTGTTCTTCTTTGAGTGGAGTGAGAGTTAACAAATGATATGGACTTTGAAGTATACATTGCTGTGAAATAAATGTCATTTGTTTTTGTGTCTTCCCCAGGTTTAATTTATTTTCACGAGACAAACGAGCAGAAACGCGTCATCGATTGCAGGGATATCAAGGAGTTTGGGGAATTTCAGAGCACGATGGGATTGTCACAGAGCAAGGACAAGAAGCATTACAACATCTATAACTGCAGCCCCTGGATACATCCCTGGGTTTAGGAATCTGGACAGCTGGCATCTTGCATCTAAATAATGAGAATAATTGGAAATTGACTTTTCTCGCCTATTTAGCATTGAAAGTCTGAGGTTAACAGTTAATGGGCTGCTAGAGCTGGACTGACTACCATGGTGAACTGTTGTATTCTAATTACTAACCTTATTTTTGGAAAGGTAAATTTGTGATGACCTCACAGTATCATTGTAGTAATAGTATTGGCGTTTCTTGTGAATGCAGAACCTGCAACGCAATACACTAAACCAAAAGGTATTTATCTGCGGATTATACAGCTGCTGTGCTCTTAACTCTCTCAAAGAAGGCAATTCTAATGCTTGTTTTCTGCAGAATCATACAGTCTATTTCCCAAGTATGTGTGGCCTCGAACTACTAACTGACAGCATTGGAGTCCAGAGAAGGAGAACTAAAAACACATTTTCAAATTAGAAGAGACAGGTTTTTAATTTGAAGCTTAGTTTCTGGCAGTTATTTTTGTGTTGTGTATCAATCCACTCAGCAGTGACCTGTGTCCAGATGTAAGATGTTCTATTTCTTTTTGCAAAAAAAGGACCTTCATCTCAGCATTAAGCTTATGCTGCATATTTCTGTTTGCAGCTCAGCTCCATACTGTTCAGGTTTTTGACTGAGGAAAGTAAACTGGAATGTGCCAACCTTTGTTATAACTCCTCAGAGAAAAAAGCAATCCTGTTTTGAGTGGAGAGACAAACATAGTTAACAAACTTTAACCGATTAATAATGTTTCATCAAGATCTGTTCTGATGCAAGATGCATTTTTGAAAACTTGCTTATCTGGACATCAGTTACCCTTTGAAGATAATCTATCGAACACACCAATGCAACATGGCTATACTTGGAGTTATTAATATCACCTTAGCACTCAAAGCTGTTAGATCTGTCAAAGTGCCAAAGGTACTCGAAGCAAATACTAGGTTAAAGTTTGTTTTTCATTTCAGTCACAATTACATCTCTAGATTTCTCCAACTTGGAAAAATTGAATGTTTATTAAATTCATTGCAGTATTTTATATTGTCGTGACTTCTTCCTGCCGAGATCGGTGCTGTAGCATCACCACTGGTTGGGAGTGTCCTGAAGGCATTATGTTTACATGGATAATTTTCATTTAAAATGTGTTGATCCTGTAATTTCCATTATTGAGGATGATTGCATACAGATGTAAGACTTATACCATCTATTTAACTGAAATGTAGTTTCAAGTCACATTTGTGTTTGTCTGCAAATTTATAGCTGATCATGCAAATGATAAATTATAAGTGATTCACTGGTAAATAACTAGCAGGAATGCCTTGTGACCTTGGAATTGTCTTGAGCCGTGAAGGAGATTCTTAACATTGTCCTGACACCATTCACATTAAAACTGCGGTTGTTGAACCCTGAGCTGTTCATGTGGGCCAACAAGATTTAAACAAAGAATTTGCTTATTGTAAGTTGTTTGCTGGTAAGGAACTTGATAATTGCTAAAAAAAGATACATTTTGTCAAAGCTTTTCACCTTACACTCATTATTTGTAAGAATACAAATTCAACAGAAAACCATCATTTATATTGCAAGAGAAACAAGTGCTGATTGGTTGGCAAGTGGACTCTGGTGCAGGTGTTGCCTTGGGAAATGCACGGATTAATAACTGTTGTCAATTAACTGCCAGACTTTGACACAATTTTTTTTATATAAGCAATACGAAAGTCATTGTGAAGTTAGGACACTGACCCATTCACTGTGTCCTAATCTGTACTGAATATGAAAGTGATGGAAGAAGGTTTCTACTCTGTTATTGTACATTTTGAAATAGTCCAGAAACAAATTTCAGGCTCTAATGAAATGTATACTTCAGTGGGATAGACTGCAGATTCATTTTTGTAAATGTAGGTTTTGATTTTGTGCCTTTAATATTTCTCTAATGTAGATACTACATGGCAACACTCCAACGTGCAAATACCTTTTGTTTTGCCAAAGTAATTGTGAAGTATTAATTGCAGAGTGGCTGCTGATTAAAGTACATTCTAATCTTTTCAGCTGATTGGCATCTACTGTGTATCTATCTACAATAAAAGCATTGCGTTTATGGACATTTCCTTTCAATATTTTTGCTATTATAAATTTCAAGGTCCATAATTAGCATGGAAACACCATGTAAACTCGTCACATTGATTGTGAGTCGACCCTACCAACAGCATTAATACTGGTAGGAGGGTGTAATTACACTATGTCACACAAACATGGGCAGTTTCTGGTGAAAAAAAATACGATATTTAGGACTTTTTCACGGAAATATTAAGCACACAATGAATTATTGACTTTCAAATGAGGATTGAATTGTCTTCCATCCAGTTACATCTGACTTTCCTCGTGTGATGTGGGAGATTGACAACAATAACTAGAGTTTATATGGTGTCTTTAATAAAGCATCTGAAGGCACCTCATAAGTGTGTTATATAACAAATAATTTAGCCACATTAAAACAGCTGACATAAGGTTCAGTCAAAGAGGGAGAATGTTAAGGCATGTTTTCAAGTAGACACGTTTAGGAAAGGACTTCCAGAGTTTGGGCTTTTAGCAGCTGGAGGCATTGCTGCCTACAATTCATGGATGCTTAAGAAACTGAAATTTGATAACCAGACTGGGAAGGTTGGGAGGTGGGTTGGAAGGAAGTCCGAAATAGGGAGGCCTCAAGGACATGGAGGCATTTGAAAACCTGAGTGAGAAGTTTAAAATCAAAAGATTGCACCAACTGAAGCTGATGGAGGGTCGAATGGGACTTGCAGCAAGACAAAGTATAATTCCTGGAAAAGCGCAGCAGGTCAGGCAGCATCTAGGGAACAGGAGAATCGACGTTTCGGGCATTAGCCCTTCTTCAGGGCTAATGCCCGAAACGTCGATTCTCCTGTTCCCTAGATGCTGCCTGACCTGCTGCGCTTTTCCAGCAACACATTTCCATCTCTGATCTCCAGCATCTGCAGACCTCACTTTCTCCTCAAAGTATAATTCCTATCTTAATCTGTTCATTCATCTCACTTTTCAGTTGAAATTATTTTCAGAATTTCCAGCCCAAAGATATTTCAGCTGATGTTAAACTTTAGCTGGTAATATTAGCGTTAATTCATTCACCTGCAAGTTAGGTAACAATTTGAGAGATGAGTAATTTGAGAGCTGGTGAATTATGAATATGTTTGGAGGTAGAGGATTTTGGAAGTCTGGTTCCCAGGATTTTGTTGCCCTGTGTCTATTGTAGACTCATTTATCGAGATTGATCACCTATTGCTCAGTAGCTCTATTATCATTGTATAATGTGATTATCAGGATGGAAGATGGTGGAGCAGGTGAAGATTGCTATGATGTTGCCTTCCACCTGTTAATTTTAAATCTGAGATAGGTTTAGTCCCCAAAAATCTATGAACAGATGTGGGGCAACGGTTATTTTCATCACATTTACCCCTCAAGTTCAGAGTTAACATTTGTCTAATGTGTAAAGGGAAATGGGATGTTGGAAGCAGCACTAGCCAGTGCAAGGCTGCCACCTACTGCACAAGAGTGGAATTGTAGTCAGCTCAAGTGGACGGCTCTCAGATATGATCTAGGCAGATAGATAATAGTAAGATACAGAACTCTCATGTTAGGTCTACGGGGAAGGGGGGAGGGGGGTGTGATTTCAGATAATTCAATTCACCTTTATGTGAGGATATTTGATAGTCTGTTGGCCCACACACAATTTCACAAATAGCAGACCAGGGTGCGATCATACATGGATGGAGATGGCTGAGAGATTAATCTTGGCCAAGGCAAAAGCAGAATATGTAATAGCATGTCCCATCCACGTGCACTGAAATGGGAGATCATAGATCTGTGATCATAAATAGATCATTAACTGGAAAATGGTAATGATCAAGCTTAGATTTGTATAGTACTTTTGGAATAAAATACCTCCAGGTACACTTACCGCAGAGTATAAAGCAAAATTTGACACTGAGCGATGTAACATGTAGGTCTGGGTGAGGTCAATTTTAAATAACATTTAAAAGGAGAGAGGGAGTGGGTGGAGAAATTTAAAGAGTGAATTCCAGAGACAGGAGAAGTTGAAGGCATAACCAGTCTTGAAAGTTTTGCTATAATAGTTAACATTCTTCATTGGAGTATAGTCATGTAACTGCCCAATAAAGAATTTAACTTTCAAAATGGAATGGATCAATTTAGAAAAAGCACAGGAGTAGGTCTAATGAGACAATCACAAGGTTGTGACATGGGAACTGTTGGCTTAATGGCCTCATTTCTGTATGATTCTTGAGTGACAGGTTAAAGTCCTGCAACTCCCATGAGGTATCAAAGGACCTAGGTATATTTTGCGACTTTGAACCATTTAATTATGTAGTCTAGCCCAACCAAAGTAGGTCAGAACTACAGAATCCCTACAGTGTGGGAACAGGCCATTTGGCCCAACAAGCCTCTACCTACTCTCCGAACAACATTCCACCCAGACCCATTCCCCTACATTTTCCCCTGACTAATGCACCCAACCTACACATCCCTGAACACTATGGGTAATTTAGCATAGCCAATCCACCCAAACCTGTACACCTTTGGACTGTGGGAGGAAACGCAAACACAGGGAGAATGTGCAAACTCCACACAGACAGTCGCTTGAGGCTGGAATCAAACCTGGGTCTCTAGTGCTGTGAGGCAGCATTGCTAACCACTGAGCCACTGTGCTGCTCTATATTTTCTTCCCTAAGAGACAGTTTCTTAGATTCCTGCTCAAGTGATCACTGCTGCTGAAAGTTGCAAGACTGGGTGAATAATTATGTTCAGTAGCTTCGATTTCTGACTACATGGTTTAAGTTTGCTAATAATAATTAGAAATTAATTTAAAATCCACTAAGGCTTCTTCAACAGCACCACAATCAATTAAAAAAAACAAGAGCAACAGGGGCATGGGAGAACCATCGCCACAAAGGTCTTAGTCACACCGTCCTGATTTGCGCACATATATTTTGATCGTTGCTGGGTTGATGTCCTGAAAACACAGATCCAAAATTCCTGTGAGAATACCATACACGCAAAAAATTGCAGCAATTCAAAATTGTCCAATACTACCTTCTCAGACAATTAGGGATAGACAATACATGATGGTCTTGCCAGTGATTCCTGCATGAATACAATTTTTTAAAAAAGTAACTTGTGTTCAGTCAAGATGTGGTACAATACTAATCAATTTGTTACTTTTAATTTAAACATTTGGTTGTACATTGAACAGCCAATTCTGGGTTGGAAGAACAGAATTCTGGTTGTTTAAATCTTGAAAGAATAAAGCACCAGAGCAAGTGTTTCGAGTGTGTACAATAATCACTTGGGATGAGATGTGGCAGTTAGCTCAGTTGGTAGATGGCCAATGTAGTATTCAAAATAACACCAACAGTACATGATTCAATCTCTGTTCTGGCTGTTATAGATTTGACACTGAAACAAAAAAGAGAAATTGCTGTATGAAACTCAAGTTTGACAGCATCTGTAGAAGGAGTTAACACGTCAAGTCCAGAAGAATCACTGATCTCGAAAGCACTTTGTTTTTGTTCCAGATTTTCAACATCCATAGTTCTGTTTTATTTAAGGCTTGGGTCTGCTTCCTTATGCTGCCCAGAGTAAATCCACAGTATAAGCTGTGATTTGTTGACCCTCAAGTGTGCTTCATAAAGTAGTGGCAATCAGGGCTGATATCAAAATGTTACTCATACATCAAGCACAGGAAGTTAGGAGACAAGGTAGTGGTAGAGGATTGTTTTTCAGATTGGAGGCCTGTGATCAGCAGTGTTCCAAAAGGATAGGTGTTGAGTCCACTGCTTTTTGTCATTTATATAAAGGATTTGGATGTGAATATAGGAGGAATGGTTAATAAGTTTGCAGATGACCCCAAAATTGGTGGTGTAGTAGACAGTGAAGAAGGTTATCTCAGTGTACAACAGGGCCTTGATTAGATGAGCTAATAGATTGAGGAGCGGCAGGTGGAGTTTAGTTCAGACAACAGCCACAACATGACTTCCCAACTCCTGTACTCAGTACTCAATAAAGGAAAGTATACCAAAGGCCTTCTTCACTATCCTATCGACCTGAGACTTGATTTTCAAGGAGCTATGAACCTGAACTCCAAGGTCTCTGTTCAGTGACACTCCCCAAGACCTTATCTTTAAGTGTGTAAGTCCTGCCCTGATTTGCCTTTCCAAAATGCAGCATCTCACATTTATCTAAACTAAACTCCATCTGCCACACCTCAGACCATTGGCCCATCTGATTAAGATCCTGTTGTACTCTCAGATAACCTTTGCTGTCCACTATACCTCCACTTTTGATATCAGCTGCAAACTTACTAGCCATACCACCTATGTTCACATCCAAATAATTTATATAAATGACAAAAAGCAGTGGACCCAGCACTGATCCTTGTGGCACACTACTGGTCACAGGCCTCCAGTCTGAAAAGCAATCCTCTGCCACCACCCTCCATTCTCTACCTTTGAGCCCATTCGGTATCCAAAAGGCTAGTTCTCCCTGTATTCCATACAATATAATCTCACTAACCAGAATACCAGGAGGAACCTTGTCAAATGCCTGACTGAAGTCCATATGGATCACATCCACCGTTCTGCCCTCATCAATTCTTTTTGTTACTTCTTCAAAAAACACAATCCACTTAGTGGTTTATGATTTCCCACACACAACACCATGTTGGCTATTACTAATCAGTCCTTGCCTTTCCAAATACATGTACATCCTGTCCCTCAGGATTCCCTCTAACAACTTGCCTATAACCGATATCAGACTCACTGGTCTATAGTGCCCTAGCTTTTCATTACCACCTTTCTTAAATAGTGGCACCATGTTAGCCAACCTCCAGCAACTCACCTGTGGCTATCAGTTATACAAATATCTCAGCAAGGGGCCCAGCAATCACTTCTCTCGCTTCCCACAGGTCTAGGATACACCTGATCAGGTCTGAATTAAAGAAAAACCTAGTTAAAAATAATGGTCTCCTATTTGATACAGATACGAGTAGAACTCTTTTCTCCTCATGTTAGTCTGTGGAATGCTTCTCCCTTGAGAAGAAGAAAGGCCGATTTATATTGACTTTTGATGAACAGCAGAGTTAGGGGTCAAAAAGTGTGGTGCTGGAAAAGTACAGCCGGTCAGGCAGCATCCAAGCTGCAGGAGAGTCGACATTTCGAGCAAAAGCTCTTCATCAGGAATGTTTGTGAAATGTCAGAATGTGAGAAGTTGATGAAGGTGGGGAGGGTGATAGGTCACAGCGGCGATGGAGTGGATAGGTGGGAAGGAAGATGGACAGGTAGGACAGTTCAAGAGGGTGGGGCCAAACTGGAGGATTGGATGTGGGATAAGGTGGTAGGAGGAGAGATGAGGAAACTAGTGAAATTGACACTGTCTCTCAGTCCCCCTTGCTACCTTCCCCCCACCACACACAGTCACACACACATTCCTGATGAAGAGCTTATGCTCGAAACATTGATTCTTCTGCTCCTTGGATGATGCCTGAGCGGCTGTGCTTTTCCAGTGTCTCACTTTTTGACTCTGATCTCCAGTATCTGCAGTCCTCACTTTCTCCTAGTGAGAGTGAGGGGTTTCAGGGACAGAGAGCAAAGGGGAGATAAGACTATGAACTGTTGAACAGTGAAGTAGGATCAAAGGACTTTATTCCTGATGAAGGGCTTTTGCCCGAAACGTCGATTTTGCTGCTCCTCGGATGCTGCCTGAACTGCTGTGCTCTTCCAGCACCACTAATCCAAAATCAAAGGGCCTGTTGGTCTTCTGCTCAAAATTCTGGTATACGGAGTAGGATCCAAATGTGGAACAACTCACAAAACAGCATCAGGATAAATGAGAGACTCCATTCAGCCTATCTTAATTATCTATGTCATTCACCACCATCCAATTACAGCATTTGATAGGTAATGTTTTCTCCTAACAATGTATCAAAAAGCCAAATGCATTTATTTCCCGGTCATTAATAAAAAAACTTCTGATTTGGAATGTAAACATTTTTCAAAACATACAACTGCATTAGAGATGCCTGTGCAAGGTCTTCTTAAAAATAAACACCTTAAGATGGTCAAGCATAAAAGTTCTTTGTACATAAAAGGACTTGACCAAACTGTACAGAGAAGGTAATTCAGCTTTCTGTCAGTTTTCTGAAATGAATTTTGGAAAATTAAACAGTCAAGTTACCTGAACATTGGTATTATTCTTCCATTTCATGTAAATTTAACTTCAACCATATACTCTGAAGTGGAACAAATAAACCTAAAGTAGTAGGACTATATTTAAAATCATCCAAAATATGTATTTATTTACCCAAAATATTTGTTGTCCCTGAAATGCTGCTAGCTATACTGAACATAAGTATTAGTTCTAATCATTGAAAGCAAAACTGAAGAATGAAATGAACAGTCACAGGGGGAGATCAGTCCTCATCAACAAATGTGTTTCTATTTATACAGTAGGTAGTGTTGTAACTGAAAAACAATTAATAAAAATAAATCTGAAAAACCTATTGAATTTCAACTTAGTAACCGTATTGTGTTTGAAGCTAACTTCAACAACTGCATACCCTGCACTGTTCAGGTTAGATTAAACCTCCATCACATTAAGGCTAGACATCTGAACATATAGAATTCTGTCAGGAAAATGAGAAATATTTTAAGAACTCAGTTCAAAGAAATCTGGAAGTTAATAGCACAGCATCAGTAATAGTGATTATAAAGCGGCTAGAATGTTGTAACTGGATCAGCAATGTCCTTTACAGAAGGCATGTTGTAAAATCATGGTGTATTTTTGATCATGGAATGAAATGGAAAAACAAACTTTTTAAAACAGAGGATTGTCAATACATTGGAGTACTTTTTAAAAGCTGCCTGACACTAATTGTAAGTGTCGTTTCCACAACTGCTTGTTCAAGCTTTAGTGCAGATGAACTGGAGCCAAGGGAGCTTTGGACAGCAAGAGGTAGCGGATTGGCCTGCTGACTAATGACCAGCTATGACTAACAAAGTCTTTTGGCCTGCCAATAACAATGTGATTGAATCCCAGGTATTTGGACAGCTTGGGATTGTACGAGATAGGGAAAAGCTATCAGATCTCCACAGGACGAGGTACTGTCTCTCTTCTCTGCAGCGAAGGAAAAAAAGCAGCTTCAACCCAAAGAAAGCCTGTTTTTTTCCTTTAGCGGTTGTCATAAACCTCTGCTTCTAATGCAGAAGGCAGATATTTTATAAAGTGTGAAGCAGCCACACTGTAGCTTTTGCAAGTAAACTAAAGTAGCTAGAGAAGGATCATGAAGGGGTGGTTTTATAACACCATTAGAACTTAATGTTGACAGCTCCGTGGTATAATAGTAATTTCTGTTATGTACAGAAACCTGGTCCATACTCCATGAAAATGAGTAAACTGGTGAAATTCTGCATACTTTAAAATCTTTTAACATTTGTGAGGTAACTTGATATCTAGCACTCTACACCAGTGAGGCACCTCAGAGAAGAAACTGGTGGTCGTATACAACTACAGTGCCATCCCAATCTGGTGCTGCTTAACCATCCCATGAAGCCCCTCCATTGTGTCATATGCCCAGTTACATGATAAATCAGTGTGGTTGTGGTTAGCCATCAAGTAAATGTACAAGTTTTTATTACAGTGCATAGATGAACCTGGATCATAAGGACTACCGCACACATTTTTATTAGTTGCTTTGCTCATCTTGCAATAAATGGCAACGCGCTCTTTAAAGGCAGCGAAACAAAAGATCAGCACATTGAACACTTTCCATTCTGGTTAACTAGAATGCTAACAGATCAGTACAATCCATCTTTACTGATTATGAGAGATAGCAGATGTTTGCAGCCTTTCCATTCATGTGTGCTGAAAATGGATTAAGATTATCCAACTGTTCAACATAGTCTTTGTCAGCCCACAGTAATGAGCTTATCACTGTCAGTGTCTCACAGAGGTATATGCAATCAAGAGTCTGTGGGATGGAAAGTGCTGAAAATCACTTCATTGTAAAATGGAGGAGGTACAGTCACTCACAACAACATAGTTAAGTCACAGAATTTATTTAAATAGTCTTCAACATGAAGCTTCTGTATACAAATTTTAAATAGCGGTTTACAACACATGCACTGGCATATGATGTGAAGCCCTGCCTTAAAAACTGAATCTCAGCTAATGCAAATCAATGCTCATTCTTTGTATTCAGAAATGTCCAAATACAGCTTCCAGTTGGAAGCGACACCAAATTCATTACTCTGAATAAGGGGTGAGGGCTTTCTAAAAGTGGTTCAAATGACAACATTTCATCTCTTAAATATGCAAAAAGATTTGTCAGAGCACAAAAGCAGACCTAGGTTGCTAATACTGTACAACAGAGCTGGACATTTTGGAATTGTTTACATAAAAAATGCAACCTGCCTCATGACTGCAAGCTCCTAAAGCACACTTGTGTACAAAATATACAAAAGCATTAAGATATAAAAGTTCTAAAGATGCAAGACTACCACCTCAGCAGTACTAGTGAAATCCAGTAGTCTCTATTGACGATTTTGATTACGTGCTGCATCACAAATCAGAGCAAGCATTGGATCAAACACTTTAAATAGTTTTGCTCATTCAAAACAGCGAAATTTGGCTCACTGCTTCAGCCAGGGATGTGCAGCAATTGACGCTTTGCTTCTGTCTCCATAATCATAGAGCAGCTCCTCACCCTTTGCAATGTCCCGAGAAGCAACAAGTATAAGATGTGGCTTCCCGTCAACATCATGTAACTTGGTCTGACAGTTTCCGTTCTTGCTGTGGTTGATCAACCGGCCGAGACGCGAAGTTTCCTTTGTTGCGTCCACACTAAAACACAGCCAAGATAAAGTTGAAACAACATGGTGGTGGTGGTTGTTGGGGTCAACGCCTCTTAAGATCAGTCACTAATAGCAGTCATCTATGTTCTATGATAGATAGCTCAAAAACAGGCCATTCAGTCCATTTTGATTTATGGTGGCTATATCCCATGATCCAGCCTACACCACAATCTTGCCCCACTATTTTTCTTTCCTTTTGATCTAGCTTTCCCTCAAAGTATCTGCAGTTTGCCTTGATTAACTCCAATAGCAGGATGCAAATTTTCTGAGTATAAAAAGGTCAAGATGTTGAACAAATGCAAAATTCCCCAATGTTTTAGTGGAAGTTTCAAGATAACACCTTCTACAAAAAAAAAATAGGGAAACAGAATGCCTACTTATTTTACAGTTGAAGAGTGCGTTGCTGGAAAAGCACAGCCGGTCAGGCAGCATCCAAGGAGCAGGAGAGTCAACATTAAGCATAAACTCTTCAATCAGGAATGACTAACACTGGTTCACCTTAAAACATGGAGCTTTACAAATAAAAGATTGTTCTAAAGAAAGGTTTTCCTCATTAGTGGAATTAATTTGTGAATCAAGTGACACATGCTGTTGAAACCCAATGGAAGCTAGGAATCTAAAGATCTGTCAATAAAAAAACAGTTACATGTGGACAGAAAGCCCTCTCCATCTTTGTTGCCAGAAAGCAACAGAGACACAGGAAACTGGATTCTACTGAACAGATTGCCTCTGGAAGCAAAAGAGCAGATTAACCCACATTCCTGCTTCATCTAAAGCAGATCTTGTGAAAAATATGTTATCAAGTCTATTAGCTATTTAGACAGCAGGATTGAATTTTCCACTTGTAGGTTCAATGCAGTGAACGTTCAGTGATGAAGAATTTATAAAATCACTCACATCACAGCTGGCTGACAGAGCTACAGTTCACGAATTACACAAACAAGGTTTCCATGACAACCTAGAAGCCAGCTCAATGTGAATAGGCAGCGGTCGCTCTGCCATGACTGACTGTACGTGTATTCACCCTATTGGTTAAACCACAGGTACTCAAAGTACCACTGTACTTTTGGTCATTGAAATTGAAGCTTAAAACAAATAGCTAGATGTTGTGAATGTTGGAAATTTTAAACAGAAAATGCAGAAATTAGAAAAAAAATCATGCATTTTAGCAACTTACCGAGTCTCCAAACCAGCAACTACTATATTCAAAAGAACAATGCAGATATTGGGAATACCCATACAGAGTTCCCCTCCAGACCACCTGACTTGGAAGTATATCACTGTTCTTTCATGGTTGCTAAGTCAAAATCCTGGAACTCTCTCCCTAACACTGGGGGCCTACCTACAGCACATGGAGCACAGTGGTTCAAATTGGCAGCTCACCTGCACCTTCACAAGGGCAATTAGGGATGGGCAATAAATGCTGGCCCAGTCAGCAATGTTTTTATCCTGTGGACAAATAAAAAATGTCAACATCCTAAAGCCTTAATTTGGGGTTTCCCTGATCAGAGGCTGACTGACCTGTTGAGTGTTTTCTGTCTAAGGAAGGGAGGATAAATTATTGTTCAAACCATTCAAGGCCAAATTAGTGATGCGATGCCAGAGGTGTTATAGTAGTTATATACATTAATGTTCACATTTAAAATAACGCTCAGAATCTATTTGCTGACCTCCCATGGCATTGCATACAAGGAGGAAAGGAAATTAACTTTCCCTGTCCTTTCCCTCAATCACCCATTGATATAAAAGTTTAAAATAATCCAAATGATTGACAAGTAAAGTTGGGACAAGGAAAGCAGAATAGATAATGGAAGAGGTTAAATCAATGAAAAATGCTGGTAGTGAACTCAGTAAACATAGCTACAGGTATATGCACAGTATTAAAAACAAAAGTACTGCAAATGTAGGTCTGGCAGTATATGCACAGAGAAAAGCAGAGTTAGCATTGAGTCCAGTGAGCCTTTGTCAGAATGGACTGAACTCTGCTTCTCTTAACAGACACCACCAGACCTGCTAACCTGCTCCAGCAATGTATGTTTGCATAAAAAGCTATGTATACTTGCATTGAGTCAGTGCATCAGGAAAGGTCAGACAGGTTGGAACTGTACCGAGTTTCTAATTGCCCAAATTATTGCAAGGATGCAATTGCAATCACGAGGTTGCAGAGGAGATTCACTAAGATATTGTCTGGAATAAAAAGTCTCCGATACAAAGGAGAGATTGGATAGCCTGAGCTTGTTTGACTTGGAACAGAAGCAGCTGAGGGAGGAACCTGACTGAGGTATACAAAATTATGAGAGGTATAACAGAGTAGACAGCAAGAATCTTTTCCTCATGACTCTATGACTTTATGACAGAAGACCAGAGGGCATACATTTAAAAGATGATGGGTAAGTGATTTAAAAGATATGAGAAAAGAAATTCCACCCAGAGGATGGTAGAAATATGGAATGAGCTACTCGAGAAGATGGAAGAGGCAAATACTCTCAACACTTAAACTTCCAGATGAGTACTTAAAATGCCAGTACTTAATTGGAGGCAATGAACCAAGTGCAGGTAAATGGTATCAGTGTAGTTTGAGACCATGATCAAAGCAGCCATGATCGGAGTAGTGAAACAGCTTGAGACCAACAAGGATAAAGAGGAGGACTCACCAATATGTTTTACTGAGGTATTGAAAATAATACATGTAGCAGCCAGTGGAGGGATCTTGTGCATATTTAGCCTCTCTATTCTTTGCATCTGTAAATTCAATGAGATCGCCATTGTATTCCACCACAAACTCTCCACGTTGGAAAGGTTTTGTCGCCATCACACCACGACCTTTTCCATCAATTATACCAACCTGAGAAAACGAAGAGAGAACAGTTAGAAGGCTTGCCCAGTTGAACTACAGGTGGGTCAGAGGCTGACTGACCCAACATAGTCACAGCCACAAATTCCAGCTGAAAATACACACTTCATACATGCATAACAGTAACACTTACACATTCAGCAACCAAGGAGGTAAAACACAAACGGTTTTCTTTCTTACTGATAAACAGAAAGAAATGAAAACAGCTGGGGGAAAAGAGCGAGCTGCAGTGCCTCTCTCAACCATGCGTATCTCAGAATGACAATTAATGCCAATTTAGTGAATCCATCATTTTAGCAGCCAGGGCGAGACTTAGTTGAACCTACTGCACCTTCCAGATCCCCAGACAAATCAGCTTGTCCTGTTAGTTTCCAGTCTTTTAAAGAGTACCTTCATTCCTTCTTCCTTCCCATTGCGAATCAGATCATCAATTATTTTCTTTTCTTCTGACTGTTGGAGGAATGACAGAAAAGATGATTAAGCTGAGGGGTGTCAATTTGTGGATTGTACAACAAATCAACATAAACCAATTGCCCATTTCAGCAGTGCAAGGCAGCAGCATAGAAAACAACTGGTGTGAATTTTAATTAGGACTCAATTCCCTGTGCTACTACAAGGGATACGAATATAGATTTACCTTCAGTTGTCCTTCACACTTCCTGCAACTCCTGCGAACAGGATAATAATCAGTGACCTTGCGATTCCGGCCTGCTGGGTTTTTTGCACTGGGGAAAAAAAAAATCATTTCAGGACAAAAAGGCATTGTAGGATTGAAGTGATGAGTGAAAAAAACCAATGAAAGTGTTTTTTTCTGAAATTCATCTCTTCCCCCCTCAACAATCTGCAGATTAAATACAAGTTACTTCTTCACCCCTGTGCAGTTAAACAAATGCAAACCCAACAGCATCAACATCCCAGATGTGCTTTCTGATAACAGCAGTTTGCAGGCTAGAGGTTCCAAATGTGTTAGCTCTCTTTTGGGGAACTTTCCTCCTCCCTCTGCAGTTGGTACAACTCAAATACACTTCAGGGGATGATACCATGACTTCTGTATCAAGACATCAATGACGTTGTGTACGTTAGAACTCCAAGCCCTCGATTTGTTCAGTTCACACAATCTGAACATGTAAGCTCCATTATATTCCTGAAAAAAAGTGAGAAGAGCCTTCAAGGTGCAACATTTAGTTTGGGGTGGGACGGTGACTCAGTGGGTAGCACTGCTGCCTCAGGGTCCAGGTTAGATTCCAACCTCGAGTGACTGTGTGGAGTTTGCACATTCTCCCAGTGTCTACAAGGGTTTCCTCCCACAGTCCAAATTTGTGCAGATCAGGTGAATTGGCCATGCTAAACTGCCAATAGCTTGAGGTGTATTAGTCAGAGGGAAATAGGTCTGGGTGGGTTACTCTTCGGAGGATCAGTGTGGACTGGTTGGGCCGAAGGGCCTGTTTCCACACTGTAGGTAACCTAATCTAATTTAATCTTGAGGAGCTGTTTTGTAGGAGAAGTAGTAACCAATCTGGAGACACCCACTGCCCAAAGCCATCCAATCTAAAATAATTGTGGAATTAGTGAGTTTTGAGAAGATTTGTGACGGCTCAGGTTAAAGTTCTGGATGGAAGTTTGCGCGCTGATCTGAAAGGTCCATTTTCAAATGTTATCTACTATGGCGATGAAACATCAGTGAGCTTCCAGTGAAGCACTGGTGTTAGCGACCCACTTTCTGTTTGTGTTTAAGTTTCCTTGGGTTGGTGATATCATTTCCTATGGTTGGTGATATCATTTCCTATTGCATCATTCACTGTTCTTTTTCTCAGAGGCTGATAAATGGGGTCCAAGTCAATGCGTTTGTTGGTAGAGTTCCAGTTGGATTGCGATGTTTTAGATGAAGGGGTAAATGTAGGGGAATGGGTCGAGGTGGGTTGCTCTTTGGAGGGTCGGTGTGGACTTGTTGGGCTGAAGGGCCTGTTTCCACACAGAGTATGTTGGGATGATTGTTTCTGTAGTTCAATATTTGGTCCGTATATGTTGCTTTCCTGTAGACGCTAGTTTGAAGTTCCCCATTGGCTGTTCGCTCTGCGACATCTAGGAATGGTAGGTTTTGTGGTTTTCCTCCTCTCATGAATTTTATGACAGTAAGGATATTATTGATGGTGTTGAAGGTTTTCTCTGATTTATCTTGTTTAGTAATGACAGCGTCATCCACGTAGCAGATGCAAAGTTTGGGTTGAGTAGGTTGGCAGAACTGTAAAAAGGCTCTGCATTACTGCCTCTGCTAAGAACACCGATATCGGAGATACCATGGGTGTTCCATTGGAGTGACTGTAGCTTTTGTTGCACGTGAAGTGGGTGGTAAGGCATAGGTCCACTAGCCTGACAATATTGTCCTTGCTGATGCAGTTGGTGGTGTTTAGTGTTTGTGTCTTTGGTTCTCCTAACAACATAGTCAGTATTTCCTCAGCCAGGTTGATATTGATGGATGTGAACAGGGCTGTTACATCAAAGGAAACCATTATTTCATCCTCTTCTTTGTGTCTTTGATGATGGTCAGGAATTCTTGGTTGGAATGGCAAGAGTCTTCTACTAATCAGTTTAGTCTTTGGTGTAGCTTCTTTGAGAAGGCGGCCAAACAGGTGGATGAGGGCAAAGTAGTTGATGTGGTGAATATGGATTTCATAAAGTGTCTGAAAAGGTTTCCCACGGTAGGCTATTGCACAAAATTTTGGATTAGTGGTGCTGGAAGAGCACAGCAGTTCAGGCAGCATCCGAGGAGCAGCAAAATCGACGTTTCGGGCAAAAGCCCGATGAAGGGCTGAAAATGTTCAGTTACTAGTGGGGAACCGCAAGGATCTGTTTTATAAAATAACTAAACAGTGGACCCAAGTGATCTCGATGAGAGTATAGAAGATGAGTTTGTTAAATTTGCAGATGACACGAAGGTCAGTAGAGTTGTAAAGTGATTAAGGATGCTGCAAGTTACAGAGACATAGATAAGCTGCAGAGCTGGGCTGAGAGGTGGCAAATGGAGTTTAATGCAGAAAAGTGTGAAGCAATTAACTCTGGAAGGAGTAACAGGAATACACAGTAGGGCTAATGGTAAGATTCTTGGTAGTTTTGATGAGCAGAGACATTCCTGTGTGCAGGTACATAGATCCTTGAAAGTTGCCACCCAGTGATGATAGGGTTGGGAAGGTGGCATATGGCATGTGAGCTTTTATTGGTGAAGGGATTGAGTTTCAGAACCATGAGGTCATGCTGCAGCTGTGCAAAACTCTGGTGCGGCCACAATTGGAGTATTACATACAGTTCTGGTCACTGCATTATAGGAAGGATGTGGAAGCTTTGGAAAGGGTTCAGAGGAGATTTACTAGGCTGTTGCCTGGTCTGGAAGGAAGATCTTATGAGGAAAGGCTGAGGGACTGGAGGCGGTTTTCTTTAGGGAGAAGATTGAGAGGTGACTTAATTGAAGCACAAGATAATCAGAGGGTGAGAGGGGTTGGACAGTGAGAGTCTTTTTCCTTAGATTGTAATGAGGGGACATAGCTTGAAATTGAGGGATAATAGATATAGGAGAGATGTCAGAGGTAGTTTGTTTACTCAGGAACAGGGGTATGGAATGCACTGCCTGCAACAGTAGTAGACTCGCCAAATTTAAAGGCATTTAAATAGTCATTGGATTGGCAGATGGACGAGAATGAAATAGCTTGGGTTAGGTGGGCTTCAGATTGGTTCCACAAATCGGTGCAACATTGAGGGCCGAAGGGCCTGTACTGCGCTGTAAGGTTCTATGTTCCTTGTTTAATGTGTATATTGGTGTTCCAAGTAGCAAGACGTTGGGTCTTGGGGTGGGAGGAGGGGGGGTGCTCCTGGTTTGTGAATTTTGGGTAATCCATCAAAGCATGTTGTGTTGGATCAGTTTGGTTTCATTTTTTTGGAAATCTGTCTTATTTAATTCTCCAGAATTAATTATGCATTCAATGGAAATATAGAATTAAACAGCTACATGGTCATCCACTCCTGTGAAAGACCTACCCAATTAGTTTTGTGTCTTTGCTTTTCCCCGTCCTTAGCCCTGTGAATGTTTCCTTTGTTTTTAGGTACATCCATTCAATTAGCTTTTGAATGTTACAATCATGTCTGTGTCCACAACCCTTTCAGGCAGCACATTCCAGATCACAATTTGCTGAGCAAATTGACTCAACCCTCATCGTTATCTTCAATCTGTTTCCTGTGATTACCAGCAATGGAAACAATTTCTCCTTCCACATTCTGTTGAAGTTTTGTAGCTCAAGATGACAAAGCACAAATGCAACAGATGATTAAATATGTAACCCTGAAGCATTTAACTTACCCTATACGTTTTGAAGATTTTGCTTTGTCTTTCCGCTGAACAGCTTTTGCACTTGTTTTAGGGCCACTCCCACCCACAGAATACAGAGTAGCTGACCCATTCTTTACAGCAGTATCACGGTCAGTATGGGTGTTATTTGCTGCAGTCTCTGCTTCTTCCTCAATGATTGCACTTGTTTGACTGTTCAGTTCCTTATTGGGATTGGTAGAATGGTCAGCAAAGATACAACCATTTCGTTCATCTGCAGGTACAATGGATATGAAAATTAGAAAATTAAGCTGAAATAATTACAATAGATAAATTCAAAATAAGAAGTCAGCTCAGTGACCAGCTTTGTTTCTGTCTTTGCAAATTCTCAGGAGCATAATTAAAAATAGGAAATAAAACTGCAGGTAGTTCTCATATAAAGCATGTTCTGGCAGAGAGATTTGGCTGTAAACGTCTCTGAAGAATTAGAGGACGATCTTTGAGAACACCGAGCCCTGTTCGCAATAGTGCGATTCCAGCGGCGATCGTTTTGCATGCCTAGTTCTGCGCATGCACAGATGTCAGCTGCCAGAGCACGGAGGGGTACAGTCATTTACCTTGAGCAGCTTCATCTCAAAAATTAAACTAATCAACATTCATCGATCTCCCTTTGAGGGGAGAATATTCTTGTCTAATTCCTGTATAAGCCCTGTTTAAATTCCTGAAGGATTGCATTACTCTTATACATACTATTCACCTTTGTAATTGGTTCTTGTACTGCATACCTCACAATCTAAACTAACTCCCAAGAAACAAACAGTCAGAAGACAATCAACCACAGCCATCCATTTTTGGAACCACAACTGCACCGGAAAGTGGTGATGACTACCACCCTCTATGCCTGTATTAACAATATTTTTCCCCCCCCAATATGTTAAATTTACTTTTGACCTCAATGTTGCACTGACCTGTGGAGCCAATCTGAAGCCCATCTATCCTACACCATTCCATTTTTATTCATATGTTTATCCAATGACCATTTAAATTCCCTTGAAGTTGGCAAGTCTACTACTGTTGCAGGCAGTGCATTCCACATCCCTATTACTCAGTAAAGACACCACCTCTGACACCAGTCCTAGATCAATCACCCCTCAATTTAAAGCTATGTCTTCTTATACTAGCCATCATCATTCTTGGAAAAAGACTCTCCCTGTCCACCCTATCTAACCCTCTGATAAGATTATGTCTTTTAAGTCACCTCTCCACCTTCTTCTCTCCAATGAAAACAGCCTCAAGTCCCTCAGCCTATCATAAGACCTTTCCTCCAGACCAGGCAACATCCTAGTAAATCCCCTCTGAACCCTTTCCAAAGCTTCCACATCTTTTCTATAATGCAGTGGCCAGAACTATATGCAATACTCCAAGTGCAACTGCACCAGAGTTTGTACAGCTGCAGCATGACCTTGTGGCTCTGAAACAATCTCTCTACCAATAAAAGCTAACATACTGTACGCCTTAAACAACCCTATCAACCTGGGTGGTAACTTTCAGAGATCTATGGACATGGACACCGATCTCTCTGCTCATTGGAACGACCAATAATCTTCCTGTGATGGGCGGCACGGTGGCACAGTGGTTAGCACTGCTGCCTCACAGCACCAGAGACCTGGGTTCAATTCCCGCTTCAGGCGACTGACTGTGTGGAGTTTGCACGTTCTCCCCGTGTCTGCGTGGGTTTCCTCCGGGTGCTCCGGTTTCCTCCCACAGTCCAAAAGATGTGCAGGTAAGTTGAATTGGCCTTGCTAAATTTCCCGTAGTGTTAGGTAAGGGGTAAATGTAGGGGTATGGGTGGGTTGCACTTCGGCGGGGCGGTGTGGACTTGTTGGGCCGAAGGGCCTGTTTCCACACTAAGTAATCTAATCTAATCTACCATTAGCTCAGTACTCTTAATTCCTGTTGCTCCTTCCAAAGTGAACCACCACATACTTTTCTGTATTAAAATCCATTTGCCACTTCTCAGCCCAGCTCTGCAGCTTATCTATGTCCTTCTGTAACCTGTAACATCCTCCCACATCTATCCACAACTCCATTGACCTTAGTGTCATCCACAAATTTACCAACCCTTCCTTGTATGCCCTCATCCAAGTCATTTAACAAAATGACAAACAACAGTAGACCAAAAACAGATCCTTGCAGTTCCCCACTAGTAACTGAACTCCAGGATGAACATTCCCCATCAACCACCACTCTCTCTTCTTTCAGCTAGAGAATTTCTGATCCAAACCACTAAAATCACCCTCAATCCCATGCCTCCGTATTTTATGCAATAGCCTATTGTGGGGAATCTTATCAAACACCTTACCGAAATCCATATACCAAATCAACCGCTTTAACCTCATCTACCTGTTTGGTCACCTTAAAGACGACAATAAGATTTGAGAGGCACGACCTGCCCTTCACAAAACTGTGTTGACTATCCCTAGTCAACTTATTCCTCTCTAGAAGAGCTCAAAGAAAACAACTACGTTGGTGTTTGAATCTGAAATGGGGGCTTCTTCCTACAGAACTGCAGTTCAGAACAACTGACATACACAAGACACCACCAGTTGGAAGTTGTCATGAGCAACTAGGTTCAGGCTATGATTAATATATCATTAATACACAGCATAAAAAAAGGCAAAAAATGCAAGACGTTAAACTCAAACTGGCTGAGAATTGCACATCAATGAAGAACATTCAACATTTCAGTGCCACAAGCATTGTGGCCTCAAGGATTATCCAGATCTGAATGAACAATCTATTTCTGTAATTTTATAGTGCATATGTATTTCTTAATGCCACGAAGCAACATGGGCGATGATACCCTGTATCAATCATTATAGTGTCACACCAAGTAAATATCAAGGCCTTCTGAAACTGTTTGCATTCTTTAGAGATTTGCTTCGGAAACATCTGCATGTATAACCTTACATACCTCCTTCCTCTTTCTGCATTTCACGTCTTACAGTACATGTGACTTGGAACTTCATTTGTTTATTTGAAGCAGAGTTTTCATCTTGCAGTGGGGCACGAGGAGGAGGGGATTTTGCAGATCTCAAACGATGACAGATCTTGGATTTTACACGCACATTCTTCTGGTGAAACACATTCATTGTCCAAGAAGAAAGGGAAAGAACTTAGTTATGGACCATTTACGGTGTTTACGGGATGAAG
Source organism: Chiloscyllium plagiosum (assembly GCF_004010195.1). NCBI lineage: Eukaryota > Metazoa > Chordata > Chondrichthyes > Orectolobiformes > Hemiscylliidae > Chiloscyllium > Chiloscyllium plagiosum. Next base: position 121,279,832 of record NC_057715.1, on the reverse strand, counting down.
CAAAGTGTTTCAAAAGCAATTATTCAACTGTGAAATATGTTATTGAAAACAAGCAGATAGTTTGCATGCAAGATCTGCCAGTTGTATCGAGGTGGTGATGCCTCGTGGTATTTTCGCTGGACTATTAATCCAGAGACCCTGGTAATGTCTGAGGACCCACAGCAGATGGTCAGGAAGCAATTGTGATTGAATGAATTTAAAAAGGAAATGCAGCAATAAATAGCCCAGTTAGGTCAAAATGACCATAACATTAGACAATCAAATTAACTTATGAACCTGTCAGGCATTCTGGTTCCAACTGGCGACTGGAATAGGAAGGATCATCATGTTGCAGGTAGCAACCTTAAAAACGCTAACATCTTCAAGTTATAAACTTTAAAAAAAAATCAATTTTTACAGCTCAGAATACCACAAACTCTGTTACTTTCATTGGGTTAAAATGCGAATTCCCTCCCTGATGGCACTGCAGTCTGTAAATGCTGACCCAGCCAGCGATGCTCGCATCACGAGTGAATGAAAGAAGTTTGAGCAGCTTCTGTCAGAATTTATAAGCTACAGGCTGAACTCAAGACTACAATGCACAAGAGAAGGGAAATGTGCCTGGATTCTTTGAACAAAAGACACTTCCACTACTTAAAATAAGGTCTAATTTGGTCAATGGTCAGGGACAGGAGAGAATGACAGTGAGTGAGACAGGCAGGGGATCCATTAGATAAGAGTGTCAGCCTCTGCAACTGTCCAATAGATTAGACGTTCTTTTGGTCAGATTGGATGAGCACCATGGCACAAAGCTATTTAACTAGGAGAAGCAACAAGTCGTAATAGATGGTGCAGTGATGTGAGAATGGATTGACACCATTGTCTGCAGCAAAAGCAAGAGTCCAGGCAGCTTGTGGCCTACTTGGTGCCAGACTTCAGGATAGCAATATTTAAGAGACATTTAAGCAGGTACAGGTACATGTACAGGAAGGAAAGGCAGAGATAAAGATCATGTGCAGACAAATGGGCTGAAGGGTCTGTTCCTGTGTTGTACTGTTCTATGCTTTATCGTCTATTTGATCAGGACTGGAAAGGAATTTGCAATGTGCGGGACAGCATCCAGTTGTCATGGTCCATAGAAGTTTATAAAATAATGAAGTATAGATAGAGTTAATGGTAGTTATCTTTTCATTTGAAAGAGAGATTTCAAGACTAGGAGGCACGTTTTTAAGGTAAGAGGAGAAAGATTTAAAAATTGACATGGAGGCATTTTTTTTGTTACAGAGGGTGATTTGTGTGTGGAATGAACTTCACAGGTACAATTACAAATACTTAAAAGAATTTGGATAAATAGGAAAGAATTTGGAGGGAAATGGTTCAGGAGCAGGCAAGTGGGACTAGTTCAGTTTAGGATTATGTTCAGTATGAACTGGTTGGACTGAAGGGTCCATTTCCACACTGTATGACTATGTAGGAACCAATGAATTAGGTTGAGGTAAGGAAGAGGGTATAGATGGAGAGTATGTTGAATTAGATAATAAATTACAAAGTAAAAGCTCAAAAGGTTATGATTTCCATTAATTGAGCAGTGTGCAAATTGGAATAGGGTACATAAAATTATTGAGATAAATACACAGCTATGACCATCAAATCATAAATTTACTGACTGGTGTATCAAAACTAAAATACTTCCACTGAGAGATAATTAAAAGAATCAGTTATTACAGGCCTACTCAGTAATGCAATGTAAACCAAGTCTGTACTTAGTGATAACAAAATCTCTGTCATTTCTCCAATTGGTCAAATTCCTTGATGTGATGTGTTAGAGATAACTTAATGAGGGTCATAGACAAGGGGAATAACAAAGGAAGGTCTTTCTCCTCTAGTTGGAGAGTTCAAAATTAGAGGGCAAAGGTTTAAGGTGAGAGCAGCAGGAAAATTTAAAAAAGGACCTGAGGAGCAATTTTTCCCACACACAGGATGGTTCATACATGGAGCAAGCTGCCAGAGAAAGTTACAACGTTTCAAAGACATTTGGACAGGTATATGAATAGAAAGTGTCTTGATAGATATGGGCCAAATGGGTCTAGTTTAGTTTGGAAAACTTGGACAGCATGGATGGTTTGGACCAAAGGGTCGGTTTCTGTGCTGTATGATTCTATGATTAGCATCTAAGTTTTATTTATTTTTTGTGGGAAGAGGCAGATGGAGATGCACAACAAAAATTTGTTGCCAAGACTGATTTCAAGCCAAGCATTCATGATATTTACTGCAACTGTTTATTGCTGCCACTTTTGGAGATCATATTCCACAACTCCACCCATAAGTCATTACAGTGCAGATAAAAATGAGAAAAGGAATTGGATTTACAACACAGGTTACCAAAGAAATTAAGCAACGTTTCTGCTGGGGAGCGGAAATAAAACATTCTGCAATTTTTGCATGAAAAATCACAGAGCCAGTAGATCACCTCAAAGAGACAACGGGGACGATTGAAGAGGTATGGTGGGAACTTTTCTCTCAATAAGGTGCAAGAGATTTTGACAGCACAGCTTATCCCACTCGCTGTGCATCTCCCTGGCACCAATGCAGCTGCAGTGCCACACAGATACCTGTGTCAGTGAGTCATGGAGAAAATACTTATCACCTCAGGATCAGGGCAATGAATACCAACACTGTCCACAGTCAAGACAATGTTGTTTTCCTAAATTGGACTGTGCTTGTTTTTAATAACAGCCTTCGATTTTAACATTAGTTAAACAAATATTTCTTTAAAAGGTGACGTTAACATAAGTTACAAGCTTAGAACGAAATGCCAATCACAGCAATTTCCCTTAATGCCGCCTTTAATACGCCGGAGACAATAGGTGCAGGAGTAGGCCATTCTGCCCTTCGAGCCTGCACCACCATTCAATCTAATCACAGCTGATCATCCTTAATCCCCATAACCCTTGAACCCTGAGGCGCTTTTGGAAATAGATTTGAAATAATAAGTTATTTATGGGTAGAAGAGCAACACCCAAGGCCACTCCTTTCTCGAAGGGTAGGGAATACCGCACTGACACGCAGCCTTAGTCACCAAGCCTGGGGTTTTGATTAGAGCCCACTGGTCGGTCCCCGTCAAACGTACCTCACTCATGGCCAGCTGCTGGTTCTCCTTGGCCGCCGCGGCCTCGCCTCCGGCGATTTTATTCGCCGCTCTCGGAGCCACGGCCTTGACTTTCCCTGAAGGATTAAAACATATCTCTGTGATATCCCAGCGAACAAGGGGACGTCCTCGCTCGGAAAGGAAACCGGTTCCGGGCCTAGCAGCGCGCCCCCTCCACCATCTTTAAATAAATACCGTATTTACCAGAAATCGCGGCCAGCAGCCCACATCACCGCCAGGGGGCGCAACGTATAGACATAATACAGACCCAGATAATAAAATTACGGTCTACAGATGCACAAAATAAGGAGAATGAAGCCATACCCATTTTCCTGCAGACAATTCACTGAAAAAGAAGCGGCAGAAAGATTCAAGAATAATTTTTGCCTGAAGAACACACAATTTTTAGAATAACTGAACGTTTATAACCCCCTTCATCAACTATTTAAATAGACGCTCGACCCGCCAGCCGAACTTCATTAAAGGTTCGATAGGACAGCCTTTGATTGGAGGGAAGTTGAGACCATCCCAGCTTGCGAGCCCAGATATTCAGTGCCTATTGGCTATCCCACCTATCCATCAGGAGAGAGCCCCACCACCCACTCCAAAGGTTCAGCCCCCTCGACACCGGAGATTTTGAATTGCGCGCTCGCTTTCCATTGGTGGCGCTGACGTCAAGGCGGGTGGGGATTGGTTGGTCTACGGGGGGTGTGGGGGAAGAGTGCGCGCGGTCACATGACCGGCTGTAGCCGCCGGTGATTTGGGGAGAGTGAAAAAAAACAAACGTGAATTCAACAAAATTATGCCACATCCTTTAACTCTTTTATGGGGTTGTTTGGTTCCGGCGGTACGACGTGGGCGTGAAACGGTCAGCGGTCCGGAGCCATCCGAGCGGGCGGTTGGAGACAGTGCCCGGCCGGGGGTCACGTGATGGACGATGGCGGCGGCGCCTGACATGGCGGCGAGTGGTTAGCGGGCGGGCCGTGCGCGCACTGTCTCTTCAGCTCAGCGCCGCTGGCAGTCACTGGAGCCGCTCTTCGTTCGCATCAGCCACGCAACCTGCATCTCTGTTTACCGGGGAATCTACCGGCAGAGAAATAGACTGAGTTTGAGGTAAAATCCGACGGAAGAAGTCATTTTGTTTTTTTTAAAAACAGAAATAACCCCCGTTCCCGTCTTTAACGTGAACGCGAGGCGCTGCTCGGTCGGTCGTTTTTTTTTTATTCCCGTCGCCGTGTAAATGACTTCGGACTACAGCCGGGCTGCTAATCACATCTTCATCAATTTCTCTTAGTTGTGTGATTAACATAAAGACAAAAGAAGGAATTGGGCGGCGATATTTGGGTAGTATCCGGCATGAGGCGGTTGGGCCTGGCTGTTTGGGAGTTTGTGTGTGTGTGTGTGTAAGGGGGGGGGCGGGGGGGTTGGTGCCATAGTTTTATTCCATTTCAGTTCAGTTTCTATTATGTTTGTCTCGTTTGCTTAAAGTCTTAGGGTTTCGGCTACTCTCACCTTTAGTCACCATTACACAGCTAGAAAACAACCCGGAAGTTTGTCCGTACTGAGCACGTGTTGTAAAGCAGAAGGTTAAGGTTTCACTCCCTTTCTCTTATCGTTTCCTTCGCATCATCTTTTGTGTGGATTTCGTTTTCCAAATCTCTTGTGTTCCCTTTCTAATGGGCCTCATTTCCACTTTATTTTCACGTCCTTGGACGGCCGCGTTCAATGGTTTAACCGTCTTGAGAATGTCTATCTTTGTATGAACGGCCAGAGTTCCAGAATTGGCCATCGAAGGCTGTAAACAAAGTTGTCCCGGCCCCACCAAGAGTCTGAATGCTGCAGAGCCTTCCCTCGGGGATAGCATAAAAAGTATCCTGAGCGTAGAAATCTCAAAAATTGTGACTTTGCTTGTGTTCTATTGATATCAAATGCGAACATTCTTTTATTCCTTTTATTTTTCCCCTCCCCCACGCACCGTTCCCTCAAAACACAAGACGTAATGTTGACACGTTTCAATTTGCTGTTGTGCAGGACAGCCCGAGAACTAACCTTTAATTTCCTTTATATCCGAATCACCGATGGAAGGGAGAAATAAAGTCACTCTAATTGCTTTGCCCAACCTGCAACAGCGGAAGTAAATGCAAGTGGACGAGAGTTTGACTTTCGTTGACACTTTGGCGATGTTTACTTTAGATCGTTTATCCCGAATTTCCAGTTTTGCGCCCTTTTATGAGCTAAAAGGGAAAATAACTAGATATGTGAGATGTTACTTTTCGTGAAATAGTCCTGATCTTCAAGTATAGGAGTAAGAGACCAAAGTATAAACATAAACTTTGGTGATGGCTTTGTGCTCAACATGTGGACACAATTTCTTGATAGATAATCAGATTTAATAAGTCCACATGGTCAGTGGAGCATTGGTTCAAGTTGTTTACTTAACTAGTTGGTGTGCATAAATATTCGAACGTGTTGTGTTATGTGTAGGCACTTGAATATTTATTGTCCGTGTAGCTATTTGTTTTCAATAGGGTGCTATTCCATTCTTGTGATACTTAGATTATTCATTTAGTGGTTTAAAAATTGCTTTGCATATAGAAAGATGGCACTTTAACTGTAGGCATCTTTATTATTTTCTTAATTTAGTCAATGAAGTGCCGTGGTGGTTGTTCTTTGAACAACATTAACAATCCAACGTTAATGTACGGGTGTTGAGCTAACCACACGATGAGATTGGACTCGAGTCTATGCTGTGCGTGTCTGTCCCTTCAGACCTGATTATATTTTCCTGATAAGATGGCAGCTTTCAGTCATTTAAAGTTATAAATTTTGCCTTCATTAGATTTGATATTCCATTTTGCTGCTGATACCTCAGCTATTGCCCATTGGGGTGCTGTACCTCAATAAATTTAGTAATTTAAATATGTATTCTGAAAACAGTTCAGTTTGTATCCTTAAGATAATGAAGTGTAGGTTCAGAAGTGGGCCATTTCATCCTTCATGCTGTCCCCACCCCCCCCAAATTCAATGAGACCATGACTGATCTAGTAATTTTCAACTCCCATTTCTGTCTTTTCTGCATAATCCTTGATTCCCTTACTGATTTTAAAAAAACCTGTCAGTTGTAGCCTTGATTATGCTTAATGACTAAGCCTCTTCAGCTCTCTGAAGAATTGCACAGATTCAGTACCTTCTGCGAAACAAAATTCCTCTCATCTATCTTAAATGGGCAACCCTCTTAGTCTAAGATTATGCTTTCTGATCCTAGACTGTCCAATAGGGCAAAATAACTTTTCCACATCTACCTTGTCAAGCCAACAAAAACTCTTGTATGTTTCAAATAGGTCTTATTCCTCTAAATGGCAATGAGAAGGCCTAACCTACTCAAACTCTTATGATAAGAAAATCCCTTCCCTGGACCCAGGATCAGAGAAGGGATCCTTCACCAGGCCTGCTTGCAATGCCAATATATCCTTCTGTAGATCAGATGACGACAAGCATTTCAGATTTTCTGTGGTCGACTATATGTTTGTGAGACTTCTCTATTTTCAATACTGCATTTCCTTTGAAATAAGTGCCAGCATTCCCCTTACCTTCCCTATTACCTCTTGAACTTGTATCCTAGCTTTTTGTTATTTATGCACAAGGATCCACAAACCTTTCTGTGCTGTAGCTTATTTTCATCTATGTATGAAGATACTTCATCTAAGCACAAACCTGCAGTACAATCCCCAATTACTTTCGTTTTTGCATCCCTTGGGTCCAATAACATGGCCCAGGAAGGTGACTTGGGCTTTGGCAAATTCACTTTTAGCTAGATTTACCACCAAGCCTGCCTTCTGAAGTCGATTGAATAAGTCCGATAAACACCTGTAAATGTTCCTTCCAGGAGTGATTAAAAATCACCAGGTCATCAATATACACCACACAGTTGGGTAATCTGGCAATGATCTTATTAGTTAGTCTCTGAAATGTGGCTGGAGAGACTTTCATACCAAGTGACATGACTTTGAACTGATGTCGTCCATTTGGTGTTACAGAAGCCGAAATTGTCTTTGCTTTCTCTGACAGAGGCACTTGCCAGTAGCCTCTGAGTGAATCCACCTTAGAAATGTTGGTTGCTTTTTCCAGCACAGTCCTTCAACTGTGATATTGGAAATGCATCAGTCTTTGTAATGGCGTTGACTTTGCGATAGCCCATATATAACCATTGGGTACCATCTGGCTTTGGCACCGTAACTATAAATGGGTGAGCTTCAGTCACTAATTCACTTTGATTTTGCCATCTTGGAGCATGAATTATATATCCTTTTGAACCTGTGCCAATAGGGCTATGCCTGTAAGGATATTGCTTAATTGGAGCAGTATCTTCTATATCTAAATTATGCATAATTAGGTTAGTACTTCCCAGTTTATTTCCACATATCTCCCCGTGTGATAGTAAAACTCTTTCAGATCATTTTGATTTTCTTGTGGAATGTAACTCAGTAATTTATCCCAATTTTTGACAACTTCCTCATTGTCCACTTTGATTTGAAGAATGTCCAGTTCAGAATCCTCTGAATTTTGTTCGTTCTTCTGTGCTGTAATCATTAATACCTCCTCTTGCTTTCCTTCCCGATCAAAATACCTTTTCAGCGTATTTACGTGTCACACTGGGAAGCAGTGTCTGGGAAGCAAGGGAGGAGATTGCAGAGCCATTGGCCTTGATTTTTATGTCCTCTTCCTTCCCGATCAAAATACCTTTTCAGCGTATTTACGTGTCACACTGAGATTTCTTCCTATCTGGAGTCCTTATCAAATAGTTCATCTCACTCAATTTGATAAGGTTCACCTGTTATTGGAAAACCCAATTGCAAAATTGCTAATTTGTGATTTCTTATCCACTTCGGTTTCATTGTATGCTGAGATACGTTGAAATGCAGTCTAGCCAACTCTACAGCTCTATTTAATTGTTCCCTAAAATTTAATACATCCAAATGAGTGGTTTCTAAATTCTGACTTACTAATTTCTCCTTAATCAATGTTAACGGTCATCTTCATGCCCCAAAATTAATTCAAATGGACTGAATTTGGTCGATTCATTTGGTGCATCTCTGATTGCAAAAAGTACAAACTGAGCTCCCTTATCCCAATCATCTGGACAATCCTGACCTCAACATGGTCTTTAGTGTTTGGTGCCATCTCTCTAGCGATTCCGGATGGTATGCAGTACATCTGAGTTGCTTTATTCCCAAGTTATTCATAACCACCTTGAATAATTTGGATGTGAAGTTTTATCCTTGATCTGACTGAATCTCGATTGGTAGTCTGTAGCTAGTAAAACAATTAATTAGTTCTTCTACAATCCTTTTAGCTGTGGTGTTGCATAATGGGATTGCTTCTGGAAATCTAGTTGACACATCCATTATTGTTAATAAATACTTATTTCCACTTTTTGATTGCATACGCCCCCTAACTCAAACAATCAAGACTTGTGTGAAAGGTTCCACAAATGCTGGAATAAGTATTAAAGGTGCAGGTTTTATTACTGCCTATGGTTTGTTAATTAGCTGACGTGTATGACATGTCTGGCAAAATTCAGTTACATCTTTGTAAAATGTTATTGTATGCCTGTGTTTTCTCACCCCTAAATTGCCTCCAAGTGGTAACTTGTGCCAGTCGCAGCACCTTCTTTCTATACCCTACTGGCAAAATAATTTGATGAATCTCTGCCCATTTCTCATCTGCTTGAATGTGTGATAGTCTCCATTTGCTCATTAAGACATCATTTGTTAAGTAATAACACCCAGGGAGGCATTCACTCTCCTTCTCTCTGTATGTCTTTTGATGTAACTGAATTACAGCAGAGAGATGAGTTTAAAAAGATCAGCTTAGTAGAGCTAAAGATGCTTGCATGTTTATCTATTTGCTCCTTGTCTGTTCCACTTATCCGAAACTTTCTTAGATTAGGTAACGCTGTCAGCTTCCTTGTCTGTGCCTTTTGATCTCTCCTGCTTCAGCTTGTACCTATGCGATCTTGTAATCGTGCAATCAGGGAAAATTCCTGGATAAATATTTTCGACACCTTCAGTTGCCTGCGTTTTCCACTGGCTTTTCAACACGCCTAATGGTGAATCAGCTATATCATTTGCAAGGACAAATTGTATTCTTGGAGCAGAGAGTTTGTCCAGTAAACCTACCACAAATTCTCCACTCTTCTCTGGACACTCTCGCCTCACTTTACATAATTGAGCAATTTTTATCTCAATGTGAATTCCTGTTACCAGTACCTATTTCTGGCAGTAGTCCCTCAGATGTGCATATCTGCTCATCCTTCAGCATTACAGATTGAGAGGATCCTGTGTCCCTTAATATTGTAACCTCTCTATCTACTGCTCCTGGTCTATGTGAATAAACTTTACCCTTGCATGTATATTTTTTAAGCAGATCTGGCACTTGTTGCTTAATCAACCTCTGATCATCTTGTACATTCTGAGGCGGTTGTCTAACTTCCCTTGTGCGTCTTGTTACGAGTCCAACAAAAGTGCGAGGCTTGTCTAGTTTTTCTCCATCTGGTTTTCTCTTAGCCCACCAACAGTGTGATTTCATGCGGCCCAGTTTATTACAATGAAAACACCGGAGCCTTTCACCTCCATTTCCCTCTGGTTTCTTTTTTAAACCTGTGGTACGTTCTCCTTACCTTCATTGAGATCTACCTTTCACTTTGCATGTGAGGATTTCTTTGTGACCCAATTTCTATTCCACATGGACTGAAATTGATTTTGGAAGCCAAACCGAGTATTATGGACCAGTTAATAATCATCAGCCACTTCAGCTGCTAACCGTGCTGTTTTAATTCTCTGCTCTTCCACATGAGTTTGCACTACTTCAGGAAGTGAATTTTTGAATTCCTCCAAAATAATTACCATTCCAAAGGCATCATAGGTTTGCTCGGCTTTTCAGGCTCTTATCTAGATATCAAAATTACTCTGTTTGATCCTTTCAAACTCAATATAGGTATTAACAAGTTTTGAGAAGATTTGTATCCTAGGTTGAGGTTTAATCACTAAACTGCAAGGTTCGTTTTCAGACGTTTCATCACCGTATGAGATATCATCATCACTGAGCCTTCGGATGAAACATTCTATTTGTGTTTAGGCTTCCTTGGGTTGGTGATGTCATTTCCAGTGCCACCCGTAAACAGCTGTACTTCCTGCACGAATGCTGAAGGAAACAGTTACCTAAATGTCTTAAATACAAACCTCCCCATAACACTCCACTAGCCAAAAGAATAGCAGAGCAAAACAGTCACCAAATGCTTAGAGAAATGATTAATGATGCCCACAACAGACTTTGTTAATACAACTGGGAAATTTCGCACCAAAACAACCTTACTCACTAATGCAACAGACCATGAATGGACCGACACAGTACAACAAACCATAGACGTTAGACAGTGACAAAGACAGAAAATGAAAAAGACTAGACCTGCAAAAAAAAAAAACTAGACAAACTTGCACAAAATAACAACTCAGGCAACACAGAAGCATGGATAATAAACATATGTGTGACTGACCCTTAACAGACACTGCCAAAGCTGTCTTAGTAAGAGGATGAAGTTACAACTTCCGGGTGTGGAGAAGAAAGATTTCTTAGCAGCATTAGAAACCACACAGACAACCAACTCACAAGAAACCCAGCGAACTACAGACAGATAGTCTACCAATGTTAAGCAGGAAAAAGGAAGGAAACATACTCCATACACAAGAAAGGAATGCGCTAGAAAAACTAAAAATAACAGAGAAAAACCTTGTTATCCTACCTGCAGACGAGGAATGCTTGACAGTCATTTTAAATTGGAGACTACGTTGAGAACGTGAACACACTACTTGCAAATACCAACAAGTACCAACAAGCGGCAATAGACCTGACCCCACAACTAGAAACAGAATCACAGTCCCACTCAAAACACCTCACAAATTTGGAGAAATACATAAGACCACTTCCAAAAAGTGAAACCAGATGGATCCAACACACTACGCTTTTACGGATTACACACAATTCACAAACCAGAGACCCCCCTCAGACCCACAGTTGGAACACTAACTTGCAGATTGGCCAAGGAGCTAGACCAAAGACTAAAACACTTAGTAGAAGACTTGCACCACTCCATACAAAAAATTCCTGAAGACCATCGAAGACAACAAGATAGAGGATGAAGTAATGGTGTCCTTTGACATACCAGCTCTGTTCACATCCATCAACATCAATCTGGCCAAGGAAACACTGACTGCACTATTTGAAGAACCAAAGACATTATCCACCAAACACCACCAACTTCATCAGCAAGGACAATATCATTAAGTAGTGGACCTATGCCTTACCACCCACTTCACTTCCAACAACAAAACCTACAGAGAAATCAACGGAACAACCATGGGATCTCTGCTATCAGGGTTCTCAGCAGAGGCAGTAATATAGAGACTCGAACAAACAGCTCTGCCAACCATCCAAGCCAAACTTTGGGTCAGCTACATGGATGACACCTTTGTCATCACTAAACAAAACAAATTAGAGATAACCTTGAAGACCATCAGTAATACCTTTACTGGCAGACAATTCACTAAAGAGGAGGAAAGCAACAACAAACTGTCATTCACAGATGTCGCAGTAGAGCGAACGAGCAATGGGAACTTCAAACCAGCGTCTACAGGAAAACAAAACATACGAACGAAATACTGAAGTCCAGAGCAATCATCCCAACGCCCACAAACAAAACTGCATTAGAACATTATTTCAATGAGCCACCACGCACTGCAGCGCAGAGGAAAATCACGTATACAGCGTATTCAAAAAGAACGGGTACCCAATGAACACGGTCTATCGATTTTCTCAGCATCAAACCCTAGCAAGTGGACAAAACGCCTCTAGAAACCCTGTCTACTCTCGCCTACATCTCTGAGGAGCTTGCTCATCCTCACTCTTCCTCACTAAGCCTACCCTCCGTCTTTATCTCCAGGCTTTTAAGCTGACTTTCCTTTTTAAGTCAGTTTTTTTTTAAGTTCAAAAGCTCTTTTTTGTGCCCCCTCTTCTGCTTTTAATTGTAACTCAAACTGTTTCAATTCTGTTGCCCTTTCCTTATCTCTCGCCTCTAACTCGAGCTGCTTCATTTGCAATTGAGTTCTGCCATCTCTATAGATTGATGGTTTCTCCAGCATGTTTAAATGCTGAACTACTGTAATTATCTCTCCTTTGCTCACAGAAGCAGGCAGTTCCAATTCCAGTTGCTCTGCTAATTCTTGCAACTCCTGTCGTCTTCATTTTTTGCAAAATTTCCAAAGTCACCGCATCCACATACAGAAACATTTGGCGACTGAAAGAGCCATTGCTATCCAAGCTTTGTTTACCAACCAAACCAACACCCGAAATAAAGACACTAGCAGCTATCACTCGCTGTTTAAAATCCTGCAAAGAGCCCCCAATCTGCTATGGACTAAGCCAGACCACTCAACATTCTTAAGCAGACAGTTCAGATCATAACTTTGCAATTGGTTTAGGGAAGTGTACAGTGGAAATTACCTGGAATAAGTTAGCTAGGTTGACTACTAAATTTTAAAACAGACAAAACGTTATTCACAAAATTACACAATGAAACACAGAACAGAATAAAGAACCCCTACAGAACTCAACCTATCCAACTAGACTTAATTTTGGCAATTGGTTTAGGGAAGTGTACAGTGGAAATTACCTGGAATAAGTTAGCTAGGTTGACTACTAAATTTTAAAACAAAACGTTATTCACAAAATTACACAATGAAACACAGAACAGAATAAAGAACACCTACAGAACTCAACCTATCCAACTAGACTTAATTTTGCAGTTCCGAATATACACAATAGTCCCAATAAGCAAGCTCCCTTTAAAAACCAGTATAAATGGAACAAACACATGCCTAGAGGTTAAAGTTGAAGGGCAGAAAGAGAGCAAGTTTCTACACTCTTCCCTGTTGAATTCCAACTAGTTCAAGACTAAACTGAAACTGCTCAGCTCACCTAGAGAGTTGACCACTCCCCTTTATTTATACAGGCCACTTCTAAAACATTACCTCTTTGGCCTGAAGTCTCTTTGGCCATAAGCAAAAGACCTGTCAAAATCCTTTTCATCTCTGTACCAAACCAGACTGATTGGAGTAGTTCACAGGTCAGTGCAACACAGAGGGCCGAAGGGCCTGTCTGCATTGTGTTGTTCTATGTTCTATCTTCTGAGTCTGGCCCAGTTTATTACCCCTCTGAAAAAAATCAAAGGCAGAGTCTCCTTGAGCCACGGAACAGCTTTTAGAAAGAAAAAGGGACCAGCTTTGTGTCAATTCTCACCACTTGCTTTTCCAGCTAACTTTGTCATCTGTAAACCTGGCTAACTTGGATGTGGAGTAGATTCGTACTTCATATCCAAATTGTTAATGTTATTGTAACCAATTGTGACCCCAGCTTAATATATAACACACCTCGTTATAGGTTGTTATTCTGAAAATGCCCCTTTATCCCAACTCCGTCTTTTATTCGTTAGTTACTCTAACCTTGTTAATATACTGCTCCTGAGCACCCAACGCCATAGGCTCTTAAGTAGCCTCATATGTTGTATCTTACTGAACACCTGGAAATCCAAACATGTTACATCTACTGGTTTCTTGTTGGGTATGATTTTCCCTTCAGGAAACCTGATGACTGTATTTGATTATGTTATGCATTTCTGAATGCTCTGTGATGCTTTATAATAGGTTGTAACATTTAATAGATGTTAAGCCAAATGGCATGTTGTTACCCATGTACATGTATTAATGCCCATTATCTTCTCCATATGTCATTGATGCAAGAACCTACCTGAAGTGATTTTTTTTTTGTTTGATCCCAATTTTTTTGTTATAAATCTACTTCTGTTTTTCAGTTGTGGATGACATTATATAGACATAGAACAGTACAGCACAGAACAGACCCTTCAGCCTACGATGTTGTGCCGACCACTGATCCTCATGTATGCACCCTCAAATATCTGTGACCATATGCAAGTCCAGTAGTCTCTTAAATGTCCCCAATGACCTTGCTTCCACAACTTCTGCTGGCAACGCATTCCATGCTCTCTCATCTCTGTGTAAAGAACCCGCCTCTGACATCCCCTTTACACTTTCCTCCAACCAGCTTAAAACTATGACCCCTCGTGTTAGTCATTTCTGCCCTGGGAAATAGTCTCTGGCTATCGACT
>NC_057715.1:121257637-121265242 GCF_004010195.1 Chiloscyllium plagiosum | reverse complement strand
CCTCGCATTTATCTAGGTTGAACTCCATCTGCCACCTCTCAGCCCATCTCTGCATCCTGTCAATGTCACGCTGCAGCCTACAACAGTCCTCTATACTGTCAACGACGCCTCCAACCTTTGTGTCGTCTGCAAACTTGCTGACCCATCCTTCAATCCCCTCATCCAAGTCATTAATAAAAATTACAAACAGTAGAGGCCCAAGGACAGAGCCCTGTGGAACACCACTCACCACATATTCTGCCTGGAAGTCTTTTCCTTCTACCACCACTCACTGTCTTCTGTTGGCCAGCCAATTCTGTATCCAGACAGCTAAGTTCTCCTGTATCCCATTCCTCCTGACCTTCTGAATGAGCCTACCATGGGAATATCATTTAATTGGGATTTGTGAAGCATTCCCTTGATTGTAACGAGATCTAAAATATAAAAACTAATGGCAGAGATTAGGAAAGTGACCATTTACTAAAATATGTAGCTGGGTTTCTCTACCTTTTTCTTGCAACCTCTTTCTGCTGATACTGTTTCCTGTTGCTTGCTGATCAACGTTCACCATATTGTTTTGAAATAATGTGTCGTGTGACTGACGTCCCTTCCTATTGGAAAGATGTTGTGAAACTTGAAAGGGTTCAGAAGAGATTTACAAGGATGCTGCCAGGGTTGGAGGATTTGAGCTATAGGGAGAGGCTGAATAGGCTGAGGCTGTTTTCCCTGGAGTGTCGGAGGCTGAAGGGTGACCTTAGAGGTTTACAAAATTGAGGGGCATGGATAGGATAAATAGGCAAAGTCTTTTCCCTGATGTCGGGGAGTCCAGAACTAGAGGGCATAGGTTTAAGGTGAGAGGGGGAAAATAGAAAAGGGACCTAAGGGGCAACTTTTTCACTGTGGGTAGTATGTGTATGGAATGAGCTGCTAGAGGAAGTGGTGGAGGCTAAGTACAATTGCAACATTTGAAAGGCATCTGGATGGGTATATGAATAGGAAGCGTTTGGAAGGATATGGGCCAGGTGCTGGCAGGTGGGACTAGATTGGGTTGGGCTATCTGGTCGGCATGGAGAGATTGGGCTGAAGAGTCTGTTTCCGTGCTGTACGTCTCTTTGACTCTATGACTCTCAGGATTAGAGTTTTGCTGTTGGTGTAATTCGACTTGTGTATTAATTGGATTTGCACTAGATCTACCTTGACAGATTGAAAAGAATTTTTTTTGTCTCACTTCAAATAATGATTTTCATTAAACAGACTATTTCTACTTTGATTTTAAGAGACACTGATTCAATTGGAAATGTTGGTCATGTCGTCAGTCCAGTTGCGAATGACTTGCTTGTCGATCTTGAGTTTATAAATCTGCAATTTAGCTCTATTTTGGGAAACTTAAGGCAGCTGGAATTGTGCACAGTACTCCAACTGAAGTCTCGCCAATGCTCTATACAGTTGAAGCTAATCCTTCTTGCTTGTGTATTCTCATCCTATTATGATATAGGGCCTTCAAAATCTCTGTGGATAATGTTGGCAAGGTAATTTTATTGCCATTTCTGTTTGTGTTTGAAGGAAGTGATGAGGCATCTTGAACTGATAACAGTGAATGATTAAAGATATATTTCCCACACAGTCAAGATGTTGAGACCTAAGGAAACCTGAGGTGTTGTCATTTGGCTGCTATTAGAACATTTCCAGGTGATGGAGGTTGTGGGTTTGGAAAGTGCTTTAGTGCAACTTGCAGGTGTTACTGTGATTGGCCAATTAGTGTACATGGTAGTATGTGAAGTGCTGTAAAAGTAGGTTTCTTTAGCATCAAACTTATTGGAACTGCATTCATCTTGGTAACGTATTCCATCGTACTCCTTGTAAATACTGAAAATGACTTGGAAGTCAATTAATGCCTCTGCACCTCCTTCGGTACCCACTTTTTTTTGTTGTCTGGTTACATTTCTCGTTGAAAATGATACCAGGATGTTCACAATGGCCATTGCCTGATGCTTGTCCTCATGTTACAACAGATTGGGACTGATTGCTTTGTTATGAGCTGTTGCTACTGCTGTGCCATCAGCCAATATCCATACTTGTTTTTTTGTGGACAGACCTTACCTAGGTGATTTTTCTACTACGTTGTTGACGCAATACCAGAATGGTTTAGCACCTCCAATACTATGAACGGATTCAGCAACACCAAGTGTGGCCTCAAAAACTAAGTTTGTTTGACAGAGATGTTCTTGGATTATCTTTTAGCTTTTCCTAATACCATTGAGATTCTGTTATTTCTGCTGGATTGGTCGGTTGAGCATGTCGGGTATAATTCCCACTAATCGTTGCTTGGCATGCCCATGCCTTGCTAGATGGTAGAGGTTGAATGAATCTAGATGACCTGCTGCAGTGCAACTTGGAGATGGTGCACACGCCAGTAGTGGGTGGGGTGCCAATCAAGTAGCCAGCTTTGTGGTATCAAGCTTCTTAACTAATGTTGAAGTTGGACAGTTTAGACTGGCAGGGGGGACTGAGTGATTTCAGGATGACAGCCTGTGCCTAGTGAATTGCTGCGAGGATCAATGCTGGGACCACAATTATTTAGAATAAATATTATGATTTGAATGCGGAAAGTGAATGTACCAGCTAAGTTTGTGGATGACGCAAAAATAGGTTAGAAGGCAAGTGGTGAGGATGAGAGTCGACAGCGATATAAATGGGATGAACAATGGACAAAAGTTTGATAGAATATAATGTAGGGAAATGTGAGGTTCTGCATTTTACCAGGAAGAATAGAAGAGCTGAGTTATTTAAATGGAGAAAGATGGCAGAAAGCAGAGAGATGTGGGTGTCCTTGTGCACAGATCACAAAAATCTAACATCCAAGTTCAGGTATAAGGAAGGCAAATGGAATGTTGGCTATTATTTCAAAGGAAATGGAAAATAATATTAAGGAGGTCCTGCTAAAACTTAACATGGCATCAGTCAGGCCACAGCTGAAATACTGTGAACAGTTTTGGTCCCCTTATCTCAGGAAAGAAATATCAGCCTTGAAGGCAGTTCAAAGAAGGTTCATGAGTCTGATGTTTGGCATCTGGAAGAATTGTCTTATGAGGTTTGGCCTGTACTTATTGGCTTTTAGAAGAATGACGTGCCTTATTGAACTACACACAATTCTTAGGGAGCTTTACAGGATAGATGAAGGTAAAGGAAGACTGGGAATTATGGACAAGAACAAAAAGCAAAAAGGAGAATAAGAAAAGTAATGCATAGAGAAATCAAGGGCCAGGCTCACACAGGGCCACTGAGAAATAATGGGGCAATTGTACGAGTGATGTTAACAAGTCAGTCCTTAAGGCTTTATACCTCAATGTGTAGAGTATTTGCTATAAAGTGGATGAATTAATTGCACATATAGATGAAAACAGGTATGAGTATCCAGGTGTATTCAATACTGAGGAAGGGCAGCTTGGTATGGCTGGCAGCAAGACAGAGAGCAGGCAGTCTAGGGCAGTGAGACCGGGTGCAGGTTGCAAGGCAGCTGGAGTGTGCAGCCTGTTGCAGAGATGAAGTGCAAGCAGGGAAGCTTGAGCCCTTTTGAGGAGTGAGTTCAGCATGGCTCAGTGCTTATGGACTGTGGTGTTGAAATTTTAACTGTTTCTTTGCTTTTCTACTTATTAGTAAGAAGAACTGTAATGTTTAACTTTTTAACTTGATTTTCCTGATTTTTCTTCTTTTGTAACTAAGGTTTTGTACTTTGGTACCTTTGTACCTAAGCTGGTGCTGTAAGTGGCGATTTGTAAATTTTTCACTGTACTCATGAACGCACAGGACAATAAACCTAAATAAATTCCAAAACCAAAAGGGTGATGGAGTTACATTACTGGCTAAAGAGGAAATGGATGCAATAACAAGGATGGACATTAGTTCCAATGATGTGGAATCTGTGTGAGGAACACCAAGGGGCAATAAACATTGTGTATAAACCCCAGACACTTGGAAATGTTGGCAAAGACAGTGAATAGGAAATTAGAAGCATGCAACAAAAGAACATCTATAATCGAAAGACTTTAGTCGCATATAGATTAGGCAAATGAAATGAGTAACAATCCCACAGAGGAGGAATTCCAGGAGAGTACACTGTTTTCTAGACCAATATGTTGAGGACCCAATTAGAGAACAGGCCATCCTCACTAGTCCTGTATTATGATACAATGTGAAAAGGAATAATTAGCAATCCACAGAATGCTGGAGAAACTTATGTTGAGAAAAAGTTCATTTCTTTGTACAGTTTTTGCTTCAGATTTCCAGCATTCTCAGTTCTTTTTGTTGATGTTAATTGGCTGTCTAGTTGTGTGAGGCCTTGGAATGACCAACTATAATATGATAGAAATCCCTTTTTTAAAGTGCAACATGATTCTAGACTAAGGTCCTGAATCTAAATAAAAGAAACCATGGTATGAGGGGAACGTAAAAACTGAATATAAAAGTTCCTTTAGTTGTGGAGAGAGAAAAGGATTGAAGACAAGTGTATGGTACCTTTGAGTCAGAGTCAGGAAACTATAATGGTGAGCAAAGATGTAACTGACCAACTAAATACATAATCACAGGAATCATTGGAAAATCTCTGCACGTCTGGAAGCATCTGTGGAGAGCAAACAAAATTAACATTGAGTCCAGTGACCCTCCTCCAAAATATGCATTTAGTTGACGTGCACAAAAGGAGAACACGAATAACATTGCAAAAATGTTGGGGGACATAGGGCTTAGTCAGAGAGAGGAACTGAAGAAAATCAGCATTGAGTAGGAAATAGTGTTGGGGAAATTGATGGAGGTGAAGGTTGATAAATCCCCAGGCCCTGTTGGTCTATGTCCCATAGTGAAGATCTGGATATCCAGTTGGGGTCTCTTGGTTCTGCAATCGGTCAATAAACACTCAATCGATCTGGCTTTTCAGATTTCGCTCTTTATTTTTCTTACAGCCGGGCACAGAGTGTACAGAGACACAAACGTTATACACTTCCCTGTTCCTTAGGAGCTGCGTGCATGGCTTAAAACAGACATTTTTATACTTGAGGAAATGTACAGGCTATGATCGCATAGTACATTCTGACAATTGCCAATCCGTACACGATGTTGTTTACTTTGTCCAATGATATTTCCTGGGAATCAATTTTGTTTTCCACACTCAGGCCACCCGTATCTCACTAACCTAGCCACTGCATCTGAAGGTCAGTTAGGATGGCCAGTAATGGCTTATCTAGTCTAGTTATTTCTATGCTGTAAAGGGAGCTGCTAATCTCTGTTGAAGCAGACTGTGGTTAGTCAATTATACAGCTATAGCAGAATTGTCAATTTGCAGCCTAGAAGCCATTTTATTGCCACCTAAGTTATTAAGAACATCTGTTAAGTGGTTGTTCCTGACAACAACTAGTTACCTCAGCCTGTATTCAGGTTTCAGATCCTCAGTAGTACTTAAGTGGTCTTAAAAATGGTGAATATGTTGGCTATCATCTTTAAGAATCCATAGACCTGGGAACCTTCCTGTAATTTGAAGGATAGCTAATGTAACCCCTCTATTTACAAAGGGAGGCCAACAGAAAACTGAGATGAAAAATGTGTTGCTGGAAAAGCGCAGCAGGTCAGGCAGCATCCAAGGAGTAGGAGAATCGAACTGGAACTAAGACTAGTCAGTCTGACGTCTGTACTGAGGAAAATGCTGGAGTCTGTTGTAAAAGATATACTAGCTGACCACTTGGAAAACTGAACAGGACTAGATTCTCAACAAGGAAACAAATCTACTGCAATTCTTTGTAACTTTGGGTTGATCAGGGACGTCAATGGATGTGGTTTATTTGGGTTTGCAGAAGGTTTTCAGCACTGTCCCATTTTAAAAAAATTAGTGGTGTATAACAAAATCTCATGGGATTGGGGTAATGAATTGAGATGGCTTGAACACTGGTTAGCAGATGGAAAATAGAGTAGGAATGGGCGGCACGGTGGCTCAGTGGTTAGCACTGCTGCCTCAGCACCAGGGACCCAGGTTCAATTCCAGCCTCTGGCAACTGTCTGTGTGGAGTTTGCACATTTTCCCCAAGTCTGTGTGGGTTTTCTCCCGGGTGCTCCAGTTTCCTCCCACAATCCAAAGATGTGCAGGTTAGGTGAATTGGCCATGCTAAATTGCATAATGTTCAGGGATGTGTAGGTTAGGACATTAGGCAAATATAGGGGTAGGGGAATGGGTCTGGATAGATTACTCTTCAGAAGGTCAGAGTGGACTTGTTAGGCCGAAGGGCCTGTTTCCACACTTTAGGAATTCAAAAAAAAGTCTTTATCCGAATCCAAGCAGTGATTAGTGGGATACTGCATGAATCAGTACTAGACCAGTTATTCACCATACATAATGATTTAAAATGTGGGAGCTAAATGTAATAGCTTCAAATTTGTAGATAACAAAGCTGGGTGGAGGATACAGTGATTCATTATGATTTGGACAAGCTGAGCAATTGGTCAAATGCATGGCAGGTGCAATATAATGTGGATGTTAGGTCATCCAATTTGGTAGACAAATAGGGCATATTCATATCTGGCTATGTGATGAAATAGGCAAAAGCACAGTGAGACCTGAGTGTCCTTGTATACCAGTCACTGAAGATAGGTGCAAAGGACAGTGAAGAAGGCAAGTGAAATGTGGACCTTCGTAGGGTGAGGATTAGCATACAGGAACAGGTATGTCTTGCTGCAATTTTACAATGCCTTAATGACACCACACCTGAGAGATTGTATACAGTTTTGTTTGTTATCTAAGTGAAAATGCTGTTGCTGCAGAGGGAGTTCAGTAGAGGTTTACCACACTGATTCCTGAGATGTTGGGACTGCTGTATGAGGAGGTTAAATTAGTAATTTTTTCACTGGAGTTTGGTGGAAAGAAGGGGATCTCATAGGTACCTATAAAATTCTGGCAAGATAGATGAGAGTTTGTCGAAAGGATGTTCCTAGTGACTGGGAAAGAAGCAGGAATCTGTCAAAAATATGGGGCAAGCTATTAGGACTACAATGAGAAATTTTCTTCACTCAGTTTGGTGATCCTGTGGAATTCATGGCCACAGAGGGCAGTTGAGTCCAAAATGTGTAATTTCATGAAGGAGTTGGGTATAGCACTTGTGGCTAAAGGGATGGGAAAAAAAAATGGGGGAAGGAAGATCCAGGCTATTGAGTGGATGCTCAGCCATACGAAAGAATGGTGAAGCTAGTTTGAAGGGCTGAATTTTCTAAAGAAACTTAGCAGGTTTTGCAACCATTTGTGGCGAGACAACTGTTAACATTGAGGTAAAAACAATGACTGCAGATGCTGGAAACCAGATTCTGGATTAGTGGTGCTGGAAGAGCACAGCAATTCAGGCAGCATCCGAGGACAGGCAAAATCGACGTTTCGGGCAAAAGCCCTTCATCAGGAATAAAGGCAGAGAGCCTGAAGCATGGAGAGATAAGCTAGAGGAGGGTGGGGATGGGGAGAGAGTAGCATAGAGTACAATAGGTAGGTGGGGAAAGAGATGAAGGTGATAGGTCAGGGAAGAGAGGGTGGAGTGGATAGGTGGAAAAGGAGCTGGGCAGGTCGGACAAGTCCGGACAAGTCAGGGGATCGTGTTG
>NC_057715.1:121254270-121255574 GCF_004010195.1 Chiloscyllium plagiosum | reverse complement strand
CAGGGTGGTCGGGCTTGTGGATCTTGGGAAGGAGGTAGGACCGGGGAGTGCGGGGTTCCCGGACTATGAGGTTGGTAGCTGTGGGTGGGAGATCTCCTGAGGTGATGAGGTTCTGTATGGTCTGGGAGATGATGGTTTGGTGATGGGGGGTGGGGTCATGGTCAAGGGGGCGGTAGGAAGATGTGTCCTCGAGTTGGCGTTTGGCTTCAGCGATGTAGGGGTCAGTGCGCCAGACTACCACTGCGCCCCCTTTGTCTGCTGGCTTGATGGTGAGGTCAGGATTGGAGCAGAGGGATTGGAGGGCTGCGCGTTGTGAGGGTGAGAGGTTGGAGTGGGGGAGGGGGGTCGACAGGTTGAGGCGGTTAATGTCCCAGCGGCAGTTGGAAATGAAGAGGTCGAGGGCAGGTAATAGGCCAGCGCGAGTCCAGTGACCCTGGATACTGCTGGACCAGGGTTTCATCAGCAATTTGCTTTTGTTTAGTTCAGAGATTGGAAGCAGCTGTTCGCAGGTAAAAGGATGGCTGGAAAATGGGAAGCCTTCAGAAATGAGAGAACAAGAATCCAGAGAAATTATATTCCTGTCAAGGTGAAAGGGAAGGCTGGTAGGTATAGGGAATGCTGGATGAGTAAAGAAATTGAGGGTTTGGTTAAGAAAAAGAAGCATATGTCAGGTATAGACTGGATAGCTCGAGTGAATCCTTAGAGTATAAAGAAAGTGGGAGTATACTTAAGAGGGAAATCAGGAAGGCGAAACGGGGACATGACATAGCTTGGGCAAATAGAATTAAGGAGAATCCAAAGGGTTTTTACAAATATATTAAGGACAAAAGGGTAACTAGGGAGAGAATAGGGCCCCTCAAGGATCAGCAAGGCGGCTTTTGTGTGGAACCACAGAAAATGGAGATACTAAAGGAATATTTTGCATTAGTATTGACTATGGAAAAGGATATGGAAGATATAGACTGGAGGGGAATAGATGGTAGCAAAATGTCCATATTACAAAGGAGGAAGTGCTGGATGTCTTGAAACGGTTAAAGGTGGATAAATCCCCAGGACCTGATCAGGTGTACCTGAGAATTCTCTGGGAAGCTAGAGAAGTGATTGCTGGGCCTCTTGCTGAGATATTTGTATCATTGATAGTCTCAGGTGAGGTGCCCGAAGACTGGAGGTTGGCAAATGTGGTGCCACTGTTTAAGAAGAGCGGTAAAGAAGCCAGGGAACTATAGACTGGTGCGCCTGACCTCAGTGGTGGGCAAGTTGTTGGATGGAATCCTGAGGGACAGGATGTACATGTATTTGGAAAG
>NC_057715.1:121247074-121253538 GCF_004010195.1 Chiloscyllium plagiosum | reverse complement strand
CTGAAGAAGGGCTTATGCCCGAAACGTCGATTCTCCTGTTCCTTGGATGCTGCCTGACCTGCTGCGCTTTTCCAGCAACACATTTCCAGCTCTGATCTCCAGCATCTGCAGACCTCACTTTCTCCTCAAAGGTCGAAGACAGAGGGTGGTGGTGGACGGTTTTTTTTCAGACTGGGGGCCTGTGACCAGTGGAGTGGCACAAGGCTCAGTGCTGGGCCCTCTACTTTTTGTCATTTACAAAAATTATTTGGATGCGAGCATGAGGTACAGTTAGTAAGTTTGCAGATGACATCAAAATTGGAGGTGTAGTGGACAGCGAAGAGGTTTACCTCAGATTACAACAGGATCTTGAACAGATGGACCAATGGGCTGAGAAGTGGCAGATGGAGTTTCAATCACATAAATGCGAGGTGCTACATTTTTGGAAAGCAAATCTTAGCAGGACTTCTACGCATAATAGTAAGGTTCTAGAGTGTGTTGCTGAACAAAGAGACCTTGGAGTGCAGGTTCATAGCTCCTTGAAAGTGGAGTCGCAGGTAGATAGGATAGTGAAGAAGGTGTTTGGTATGCTTTCCTTTATTGGTCAGAGTATTGAGTACAAGAGTTGGGAGGTCATGTTGCGGCTGTACAGGACGTTGGTTAGGCCGCTGTTGGAATATTGCGTGCAATTCTGGTCTCCTTCCTATCGGAAAGATGTTGTGAAACTTGAAAAGGGTTCAGAAAAGATTTACAAGGATGTTGCCAGGGTTGGAGGACTTGAGCTACAGGGAGAGGCTGAACAGGCTTGAGCTGTTTTCGCTGGAGCGTCGGAGGCTGAGGGGTGACCTTAGAGGCTTACAAAATTGAGGGGCATGGATAGGTTAAATAGGCCAAGTCTTTTCCTTGGTGTCGGGGAGTCCAGAACTAGAGGGCATAGGTTTAGGGTGAGAGGGGAAAGATATAAAAGAGAGCTAAGGGGCAACGTTTTCATGCAGAGGTTTGTACGTGTCTGGAATGAGCTGCCAGAGGGTGTGGTGGAGGCTGGTACAAATGCAACATTTAAGAGGCATCTGGATGGGTATATGAATAGGAAAGGTTTTGAGGGATATGGGCCGGGTGCTGGCAAGTTGGACTAGATTGGGTTGGGATATCTGGTCGGCATGGACGGGTTGGACCGAAGGGTCTGTTTCTATGCTGTTCATCTCTGTCTCTATAAC
Source organism: Chiloscyllium plagiosum (assembly GCF_004010195.1). Lineage (NCBI taxonomy): Eukaryota > Metazoa > Chordata > Chondrichthyes > Orectolobiformes > Hemiscylliidae > Chiloscyllium > Chiloscyllium plagiosum. The sequence continues at coordinate 121,252,342 of NC_057715.1, read as the reverse complement.
ACTACGGGCAATTTAGCGTGGCCAATTCATCTAACCTGCACATCTTTGGGCTGTGGGAGGAAACCGGAGGAAACCCACGCAGACACAGGGGATGTGCAAAGTCGACACAGACAGTTGTCTGAGGTGGGAATTGAACCCGGCTCTCTGGCACTGAGAGGCAGCAGTGCTAACCACTGTGCCAATTTCTGAGCAACAATCCCAAACAAGCAGACAAAACGCATCCAGAAACCCTAGCCCCTCTCCTCTATATCAAAGACATCTTGGAAATGACTGCCAGACTGTGCCACCCACAGTTGAGGCTGGGTCATCAAGTATATTCAAGGCTGTGCTAGACAACTGGAAAAATATATCAAGAATAGTTTGCCTTTTCTGTTTTTCTTGTGGTACTGCAAGTTAAATCTCAAATCTTGGAAGCAACTGAAAGTTTCACAATTATGTAGGGGACATAATTTGAACCTGCAAGCCTTCAATATAAATCAACCATATACTCTAGCAACAAGGTAGTTAAACTGAAGCATACCAGAATATGCAAGAGAAGCTGCTTTTGTCGACTGCTCTTGTGCTTTTTCAATTCTATAAATTTTCTTTGAGAATGTCATACTATGAACAGTGGAGGCTTTTTTAATATGCAATCCTGGTGTAGCCTTGTTTTTATTTTAATCTACAGATGACAGACCCAGGTCAGGATCTTCTACTTGCTGCTTTGAGTGAAAGTGGAATTAGTCCTAATGACCTCTTTGATGCGGATCCACTTGACACTGGCTTGATGTCGCCTCTGCCATCCAGTGGCTTACAACAGGTAAAAGTGGTTTTTGATACCTAATTTTGTATGTTAATTTTAGTCCACAATTTTCTTGTTTATTTTGGGCATGTTATTGTAACTTGTGCCATTCTATATTGTATCTTTATCAACAGTTTGTCAACAGTATTCCTCATTAAATGGAAGGGGAAGCTAGTATTTGTATCGTGTTTGTGTAACTTCAGCTGGTAGTTTGCTGAAATTCTGAATGTGTATTTTAACAAAACATACAGAAGGGTCATGTTCTATTCAACAAACAGCTAAAGTTCAGTTTTGACTTTTAAAAAGCAATCGGGTAATTCCTTTTATTCTTGAATGGATTTTGCTGGCTAGGGTGGCATCTTTTTTGCATGTGCCTAGTTGCCCTTGAACTGATTTGGTGGCTCTCTAGACTGTTTCAGTGGATAGTTTTATTTAAAGCCATTACATGATAAGCAAAATAGTATAACAATATAGTACTGCAGTGGAATGTCAATATGATTTTCTGCATTTAGGAGTAGGACTGAATTTAGTCAGGGAATGTCTGTCCATAAAGAATGCAGTCTACTATTTCAAATAGTTTTCCCAACTCCTTACTCAATGTCCATCAGTTCTTTAGTACTTGACTGAGAACAGGACAATTTCTGCGGTGAAATCGGAGCCTGGGACTCCGGTGAGCATGATAACACTTGCTGTGCAGATATTTTTTGTCCCAAAGCTTGGTTGATATGTTGAGGTTGTGTAGTATTTTTCGTTCTGCTCGTCTTTCGTGACAACAGTTTGTGTTAAGGTTTTATGTAAATAAAATGTTGCAAAACACTTAAGAAGCATCATCATGTTGGGTAGCAGCAATGGCCAGCAGTTTAGGCAAAAACAGGTTTTAAAGAGCTTGTTAAAATGAGGAAAAAGTGAAGAGATTTAGAGAGCTCAGAACCTTAGCTGAAGGCATGGCCATCAGAATTGGAGTTGCAGAAATCTGGATGGTCAGAGCTCTTAATTAGAGAAGCGCAAATATGTTGGAGCCTGATAGGACTGGGGGACCAAAGTCAGAAAAGAGCAAAGTAATAGAAGATAGTGAAAACAAGAATGCAAATTTTTAAATTTAATGTATTGCTGAACTGGGAGCTAGTGTAGTTCAGTAAACGTGGGCAATGAGTGAAACCATTCCTGAAGAAGGGCTTATGCCCAAAATGTCGATTCTCCTGTTCCTTGGATGCTGCCTGACCTGTGCTTTTCCAGCAACACATTTTCAGCTCTGATCTCCAGCATCTGCAGTCCTCACTTTCTCCTCCAATGAGTGAACAAGATTTGGTATGAATCAGGACTTGGTTGGCAGAGTTTTAATTGACCTTGTGTTCATGGAAGGGAGAACATGGGATGTTAGTGAGGAGTGTGTGGAATTGACGAAGTCTTTTGGTAACAAAAGCATTGACAATCTCGTGGGTGAGTTGAGGCAGAGTTGGAGTGGATATATTAAATTGGAAAGTATGCACAAAACATCTTGCAAGGATTTTACCAGGACTGTAGTGTTTAAGTTAGGAGAGGCTGGAAAAGCTAGGACTTCTCTCTCCCCCCAGAATGTCTGAGGTTGAGGGATGACCATATTGAGGTTTATAAAGTCATGAGGGACATTGATAGGGAAAGATCTTAAGGTGGGGAAGTTCACAACTAGAGGGTGTACCTTTAAGGTGAGAGGAGAAAGATTTTAAAGGTGGCAATATTTTCACACGGGATGGTTTGTAGGTGGAATGAACTGCCAGAGGAAATGATAGATGCAGGTACAGCTACAGCATTTTAGAGGTTTGGGTGGATATGTGAATAGGAAAGGTAGAGAGGGATGTGAGCTAAGCATAGGCAAGTGGGACCAGTTTAGTTTTTGAACATGGTCGGCATGGATGAGTTGGACCTTGGACTGTTTGCGTGCTGTGTGACTCTGAGATGACATTCCAGATGTTGAAATGGGCAGTATGGTGAAGCCACCTATGTAGTTGGTTACACAAATCATAGTCGAATATGACACTTGCGGACAAGAGAAAAGGAGGGAAATAACAGATTAAGGTAGTCTTGGATGCGTTCATGAATGCCTTGCATTTGAGGGTGAGGTTGGAAGAAATAAACAGGTTTAAGGAGGCTTTTGCTGGAGAGAAAAGATGAGATTGACCTTTGATGCAGGAATGATGTTGGAGTAGTGAACTGATTTCACAGGGGAGAGCAAGGTCATGTTATGATTGCTAAACTAAAACACAACTGCAGTGCTGGAAATTTGAAATAAACTAGGGTGGCACAGTTCAGTGGTTAGCACTGTTGCCTAGTGACACCACGGACCCAGGTTCAATTCCACCCTTGGGTTAGTGTATCTGGAGTTTGCACATTCTCCATGTTTGTGTGGGTTTCTTCAAGGTGCTCCATTTCCACCCACCGTTCACTCCAAACACTGTACAGGTTAGGTGGATTGCTAAATTGCTAGTAGTGTCCAGGGATATGCTGGCCAGTTGGATTAGCTGTGGGCATTGCAGGGTTACAGGAATAAGGTTCGAAGGTTGAATCTGGATGGGATGCTCTTCGGAGGATCTGTGTGGACTTGATGGACTGAATGGCCACCCCCCCCCCCCCCCCCCCCCCACAACCCCAAACTACTAGGGATTCAAATTCAGTGATACAACAGAAATTACGAGAGAAACTTGGCAAGTTTGGCAGCAACTATAGAGGTGAAACAATTCATGCCTCAAGTCCAGTGTGATTTTAATTACGGTGTTTGGATTTGTTAACTTTAATTTGAAGTCATGCTAATATTCAACACCAATATCCCTGCCACTTGAACTTTTTGATAATCTGCCCTCCAATTACTCAGTCTTGCTCTTGTCTTCTGGACATGCGAAACAATTTTAGGTGGATCATTGGTAAGAAGTGCATCAGACTTTCTGTATTTGTTAGAATCCCACCAATGATAAATTACATTGCCAAATGGGATCAGCCAGATCAACAGGAGAAAAGGCACCCTTTCAAATTTGTTGGTACCCTTCACAACCACTTGAAATGGCAGATACAGTTGTGTTCACCTTCTCGCACAGGCTGTGACATGTCAGATTCTGCACACCCTGCTTCGGGACTGCACACCACGGGCAACCTATGGACACTTAGATTTTCCATCTTCTAATAGGTGTGATTCATGAGTCAATGCAAATTGTGAAAATTTTTAAACAGCCAAAAGTAGTTTGGCATTGTCTAATCAAACTATAGTCACTTCAAATTACCTCTTTCTGCACTTCAGTTTTTGAGGCAGGAACCCTTTTTCAAAGTTATGTGCTTACACAATATGCAACACCCAATGTCTACAATCATGCTATTTCCAAGTGAAGAGGCCGTTGAACCGGCTTAATAATGTGTTTGTGACTGACACCTCTTGACAGAGAAGCTGTTCTTTTTTTTTCCAGGGAATGACATTGGAAACAACGTCAAGAGATATTAATTAGTAAGATGCTAAAACCTTAAGCAGATGCCTTATGAAACTTGCTCTGATTATTTCCACCACAGCATAATTTTCAGAAATGGCGTTGGGCTACAATGAATTTGCATCAGTGTACAATATGTAATTCCATTCTTGAACTTCTGTACTGTTGTAACAATACTCAAACTTTGTTCCAGTCGAAGTATGAATTGTGAGAGAAGCTCCAGAGGGAGATGAGTAGCAGGATCTCCCTTGAACTGAAATATTTTTCTTGTCGTATTGCTGCAGTCCTAATTTCTACAAAAGAATTAGGCTTGTAATAATAGCTCTCAGTAAAGCAAATGCATTTGATTAGATTAGATTCCCTACGATATAGAAACGGACCTTTTTGACCCAACAAGTACACACTGACCCACCGAAGAGTAACCCACCCAGACTCATTCCCCTACCCTATACAGATGAAACTTGATTATCCGAATACCAATTATCCGAAAATCGGATTATCCGAAGGAGACCTCGAGGTCCTGATAGAAACATTACATCAAAGACTTGTTTCCAACAGTGACTGCGTCTTTTATTTAGTGATTAAACAGGCACCGTCTCTAAATGACGAGCCTCCCGCCCTCTATTTCTCCCCATACTTTCCCTGGAGTTCTACAGAGGGGTGTACCTTAACCCCCACCCTCCCCTTCCCAGGAATAATCTCTCTAAGATTGTCCTGTACAGGGCAAACATGGAACTTGTCAAAAAATTGCAGTAAAAATGTGTGTGTGTGTGTGTGTCTGAAAATGTGTTGCTGGAAAAGCGCAGCAGGTCAGACAGCATCCAAGGAACAGGAGAATCGACGTTTCGGGCATAAGCTCTTCTTCAGGAATGAGGAAAGTGTGTCCAGCAGGCTAAGATAAAAGGTAGGGAGGAGGGACTTGGGGGAGGGGCGTTGGAAATGCGATAGGTGGAAGGAGGTCAAGGTGAGGGTGATAGGCCGGAGTGGGGGTGGCGGAGGAGAGGTCAGGAAGAAGATTGCAGGTTAGGAAGGCGGTGC
>NC_057715.1:121241010-121246803 GCF_004010195.1 Chiloscyllium plagiosum | reverse complement strand
GGAGGGAAATATATCACTGGTGGTGGGGTCCGTTTGGAGGGTGGCGGAAATGAGGCGGATGAAACCTTGTACATGGAGGTTGGTGGGGTGGTAGGTGAGGACCAGTGGGGTTCTGTCCTGGTGGCGGTTGGAGGGGCGGGGCTCAAGGCAGAGGAGCTGGAAGTGGAAGAGATGCGGTGGAGGGCTTCGTCGACCACGTCTGGGGGGAAATTGCTGTCTTTGAAGAAGTGGAGATCAGAGCTGAAAATGTGTTGCTTGAAAAGCGCAGCAGGTCAGGCAGCATCAAGGAGTCCTCACTTTGCATCTGCAGTCCTCACTTTCTCCTGTTTGGAGACTTAGCCCACAAAGGCAGTGGCAGCAGCAGTCTTGTTGGTGTACAGTCCAGCTGCCCCGGTGAGGCGGCGGTGGTGGATTGGTGGCGGTGAGGGGGCTGTGTTAGGGGTGGGGGATCGCACACTTTGTGCTGGGGGCAGGGTAGGACCGGGTTGGGAGCAGGGGGCGGAGTTGGACCAGGGTTGGGGGGTGGGTGCTCACGCACTTTGTGCCAGGTTTGGGGTGGGGGCTGGTCTCGCATGCTGCTGCAGTCTCCTGCATAGGGAGAAGACTTTAGAAACTCCGAGCCCCAGAGGAAAGGTATTTAATCGATTATCCGTACGAAATAGTGCCTGCCCATCACATTCGGATAATCGAGTTTCATCTGTATTTACCCTTGTCTAATGCACTTAACACTTTGGGCAATTTAGTATGGCCAATTCACCTGACCTGGACATCTTTGGAGACAAGGCAGGGGCAGGGGAATTAGATTATCAAAGATTCATATGGAATTTGAAGTAGACTGCTATTTAATGAGATCATTGCTGGAGCAGGGTTAAGGGCTGATTGATTGTCTAATACTCTTATTCTCAATTTGCATATTATTTTATATTGTATAGAAGCACTGATTCCTTTACACTGGAGATAAATGTTATTGTTTAACTGTTCAGCGGAAAGGCATCGTTTTCATTTTTCTGTTGTTGAACTTAACCTGAAAAAGTAGTATGGGCAGCAATCCTCAGTTTTTAATGTAACATATGCAGTTGATGATCGTAATCTATGGAGACATGGATTGAACTGGAAATTGGGACGAGACTGGATAGCCACTTTTTAAGTTGGCATGGAAATATACCTGCTATAATATCGGCTGATTCAATGGATTACAGAAAGGTTAATGCTCAAAGTGAATGTGTAAATGTAATTTAGTCGTATGGTCCTGGAAGGAGTTAATCAGTAAGAGCAAGCTTGTATTTATACAGTGTTTCTAAATATGAGCAAGAGTAGGCCACTTGGCCCTTAGGTCTGTTTCTGATTTTTGTGCCTGTTGTGTCTGAAAAATTATCTTTTTATTAAGACTTTTGATGCAGCAATTTTATGTTGGCTTTTGTTTTACACAAAAAAACTAACTTTGTCTTCCCTCTGGAGCTACATGGTAATTTTCAAGTTTCTGTTAGGTTACAGTCTTGAGAATTATACTAGGTATTTCGTCTTAGTAGTTCTGCTTATAACCTATAACAAATAACACTTAATTTTCTTTTCCCTAACAGCCACCTACAGCTACCACATTTGTACTGAATCAGCTGAACCAGCTTCCAAACCTGGGGACAGCATTAATTGTGACAAAGGCACCTGTTAATACAGTGTCTCGTCCCACAGTTAGTGCAGCCAAGGTTGTTCAGACCAGCTCACTTGCACCATCATCTACAGCAGCTCCAACTGTAGCTACAGCCTCAACCAAGGATCAGATACAGCTTAAAGACTTGCTTAAAAGCAATAGTCTATCCGAACTGATGAAAATGAAGCCACCATCCAATATTGTTCAGCCAATTACAACAGCAGCCAGTAAGTTATGCTATTCCACTCAAATGTATTTATTGTGCGTTCAATACCCCTAAACATACAAGTATCTGTAAAAAGTTGATTGGCTTTATTTTCTTTGTTAAAGTTTGATTCATAAACACTGGCAATACCTTGAAGTGGCCAAGTTGAATTTAAAATGTTTTTGTACACATTTTTGGGAAGGATGCAAAAGTTTTGTTGAATCTGTTTAAATTCTGTGTTGTATGTGTCAGTCTGTTTTGATATGCTTGTGCATTTGATGTCTCTTCACACAAATGTGGTCCTGGAAATGTTTTACTGAAAATAAATTGTTCATTTATACAGAACACGCACATCCTGAATTTGGCAAAAATCTGAGTCTTCACCTTCTATAATTCTTCCTTTTCTGTTCCATTTACATAATGGCTGTACCCATTTATAGTTGGTCAAAAATGAGAGCACAGCAGCATTCTGAGAGAGAAAACTGATGCATGCTCCATGGTCACCAGCTTGAGTTGCAGTTACATGACTGCTTACAGGTTTACTGTGAAGAGGAGGTGCAGTTTTTGAGGAAAGTAGACCCTTTATTTAATTTTGACAAAACTGTAAAAACAACAGAGACAAACTATTATTGCAGGAACTTTATAATAATGCTTTTATTGAATGTGTATATCTAAAATATTGTGCAAGCCATGGTCCATCAAAACCTTAAGAACCTACTTGCAATATGTTTGAAATGTGATGGTTTATTTTTATCAAGTGTTTATTTAGTTTTGTTTATCGAGGTAGCTGTGTACATAACACTTGATATTGATGCAAGCTTCTTGGTACAAAAGAATTGCTAGCACTGGATGTTAGAAACTTTTTTCCTAATTAACTTTCTTACAGGAATTGTACTGCTCACTTCTAAGATGATGAATAACCCAGGTAAGGTAATGATGCTATCAAGCCACAAGAAATAGACACAATGGGTGTACGGGAGAGAGTATGGTGCTAAAAAGGCACAGCAGATCAGGCAGCATCCGAGGAGCAGGAGAATTGACGTTTCGGGTATAAGCCCTTCATCAGTCATTCCTGATGAAGGGCTTATGCCCGAAACGTAGGTTCTCCTGCTCCTCGGTTGCTGCCTGACCTGCTGTGCGTTTCCAGCACCACACTCTTGATTCTGATCTTCAATATCTGCAGTCCTCACTTTCTCCACAATGGGTGTACTGTACACTCCTTTTCTGATGAGGTGTAAGACCTTAATACAATAGCAGTTAATTGCAAAATCATTACTTGTAAAAGACAAGGCAATCGATTGTGAAGCTCACCTCCTTTGGTTATTGCATGTTAAGCAAGGAAGTAATATGCTTTTGCAGCCTGAGGGCTTGAATTGTGTATCTATTTTCAGACTATGGCAGTTTGTTGAATCTCCACAAAGCAAAACTGCACACTGTATGCCTTTCAGAATCTGAGGATTCTTGCTTTTTATCAATGTCACTTGTCAAATTTGGCATCAAGACCAGCCTTGCAGTACAGTTTGGTGTTGCACATTGGTATTGGGATCAAATAAATTAGTAATTAATAGCTGTGTAACCACCCTATTTTCTACTTATTTGTTCCAAATCGCTTGTCTTTTATCACTTTAACCTGAAAAGGATGTATTAAATGTTTAATTTGAGTAAGGTGAGTCTGATTGACACTGCATTTCACAGTCAGAGTTCATGATTGAAAGAGATTGTCAATATGTAATGGATTAGAGTAGTTGATGAAATGGGCATGTGAAAGGATACCTCCCTTCCCTTTCTTAACCTCTCCATTTTCATCTCGCGCTTACTATGAGTCCACGGACTGTCATAACGACCTGGATTACACCGCCTCCCACTCGGTATCCCAGAAGAATTCTGTATTGTTTTCCCAATTCCTCTGACATATCTGTGCGGATGAGGACACGTTCTGCTGCTCAGCATCGCAGATGTTCACCTATTTTGCTCCCTCAGTCCACCGCACCACCTCCATTCTGCTCACCACTGCTTTAAGCCCTCCCCTTTAAAACTCAATAAAGACAGGGTCCCCCTTGAACTCACCTGCCTCCCTGCTCGTCTCCACATCCAACGCATTACCTTTAAATACTTACACCAACTCCAATTAGCCCCCACCACAAAGAACATCATTTTCCCACCCCTCTTTGCCTTCAGCAAGGACAATGCCCTTTGCAACAATCTCCCCAACAACACCCCAAAACCCCCAGGTACCTTCCTCTGCAACTGTAAAACTGTAAACTGAGTCTGCAAAACCTGCTGTCCCACCACCCTGTCAGCTCTATCCAGGGCCTCAACTGCTATTCGAGGTTCACCTGCCTCTCCTCCAACCCAGTTTACTGTATCTGGTGCTCCCAATGTGGCCTTCTCTACATTAGGGAGACCAAATGTAAACTTGGCACATTTCACCAAGCATCTCAGCCAGGCTTGCAGGGGCCGACCTGACCTCCCAGTCACCACCCATTTTAATTCTTCTTCCTACTCGCTTTCCAGTGTGACCATCCTTGGCCGTCTCCATTGCCACAGCGAATCAGACGGCAAATTGGAGGAACAACACCTCATCTTCCCCCTGGGCAGACTGGAGGACTCAACATTGTGTTCTCCAAGTTCAAATAACCTTCCTTCCCGTCCCTTAACTCCCTTTCCAGCCCCTCCCCCTCTCTTCCATTCCTCTGATCAACCCTCCCTTCCAGCCACCAACCAGATTCATTCCTTCCATTCACCAACCAGGTCATACTCTCTGCCTGTGTTCACCGATCCCTGCCCCCTCCCTACCCAAAACTCACCCCTCCCTTTTTTTTATCTGCAGCTCCTCTTCCACTCACCCCAGCCCTAAAGAAGGGTTATACTCAAAATGTTGACTTCTCCATCTCCTGATGCAGTCTGTCTGGCTGTATGCTTCCAGCCACCTCCTTGTGTACCTTGGATTCCAGCATCTGCAGTTTTTTTTCCGTCAAGATGTATAAGGATATGGTAACAGTGTATGGAAGCATCAATTCTAACACATTTTGGGTTCATTTATATGTGCATGTCCCTTTTATGGTGAATAATTGGTTTGAAAGCAGCCTTGTGACTGCCTCTAAAGGCAAGTTAGATTTGTAACGTGACAGGCAATGACCATCTCCAACAGTCCTCTTGAAAGTCATTGATATTCCCATTTCTGACCCACTGTCAGAACTGGGAGTTCCCATTGGCCAGAAACTGGATTCATGTAGCCATAGAAATATTGTGGCTACAGGAGCAGGTCAGAGGCTAGAAACCTGCAGTGAACAAAAGCTGGTCCACCGTTTGCAAGTTGGGATTGGATGGAATGTTGTTCACTTGTCTGGATGAATGCAGCTCTAGTAACTTTTGAATTGACCCCATTCAGGGCAAAGCAACTGCTTGATTGACTCCTTCCCTAATACCTTCAAAATTAACCATGACAGCAGCAGTGAGTATCTTTAAGATAGATTCCAGTAACTTGCCAGTTTCCTCTGGCAGTGCCTTTTTTATACTTGCAAACTCTACCACGTTGAAAGAAGAGAACAGCAGAAACATGAGAACACCAGCACCTGCAAGTTCTTCTCCAAGCCCCACACCATTCTGAGTTGAAAATATGTTGCAGTCTTTTCACTCAGCGCATCAAGATTGTGGAACTCCCTTCCTAACAACACTGTGGGTATTTCTACACCACAAGGATTACAGTGGCTCAAGACATCTCATTGTCACCTTCTCCAGGGGATATTTGTGAACATATGAATTATAAATAGAAGATAAGTTGGCCCTAAAAGTTGCTTCTGCCATCCAACAATTCATGGCTGATCCAAATTCTACAAGACCATCTATCCCTGATCTTTTTAATTCCCCTGCTCAACAAAAATCTTAGTGCCTCTTAATATAAATAACCCTTCTGCCTTGAGGCAGAGTTCCAAAGTTA